>NW_013669407.1:68002-74983 GCF_000517525.1 Limulus polyphemus
GTCATCCTCAGGAGTAACGTCTTAACTTTTTGAAGGCCATAGATAGGCCTAAATGAAATGTTTTTAATTGTGTACCAGTTTAACGTTGAATATTATTTATGATTTTAAATTTTTCTTTATTTCATCAAGAAAACTAGAAATGGTTTACCTGAAGTTTCTACTTTTTAACATATATCTTTTTTTGTGGCTTTACAAAGCTGTGGGTTTCTATCTCTTTATAAAAATTTTTGTATTACAGGTTACGTAATTGGGCTGATTAACCTATTGAAAAGTTGATGTGGTGATATTCGTCTGAAAGTCATTCTCGGTTATGTCTGCACATCAGTGGGGTACAATTAACAATAATCACTTATCAGTGGGGTACAGTTAACAATAATCACTTATCAGTGGGGTAAAGTTATCAATAATCACTTATCAGTGGGGCACAGTTATCAATAATCACTTATCAGTGGGGCAAGTTACCAATAATCACTTATCAGTAGGGCACAGTTATCAATAATCACTTATCAGTGGGGCACAGTTACCAACAATCACTTATCTGTGGGGTACAGTTATCAATAATCACTTTGTTCACATGATAATCCAAGTCCTGTACTTGAAACTATTTCTCCTTGATACTGGAAGAATACTTTTCGGGTGAAGGTTAGAGAGTCGACAAGAAAAAAAAAATCAACACCGACATCACACTACTCGTAACTGTATAGAGACAGCAGCGGCGGTAGCAACATGCCGACTCTTGGGAAACTATCCCAGACGTCTCCTTATGTTACTCTCATACACAGTAGTCGTACCTCAGCTTCGTATCAGAATTTAAGCTTCGTCTCACTAAAGTTTCTTGTTTAAACTCTAAGGGTGTTAAGCCTCGTCTAGTTACATTTTCCGGATAAACTCTAAGGGTGTTAAGCCTTGTCTAGTTACATTTTCCGGATAAACTCTAAGGGTGTTAAGCCTTCGTACTCGTTACATTTTCCGGATAAACTCTTAAGGGTGTTAAGCCTTGTCTCGTTATTCAACCAAACTCAACACCACTAAAGTTTATTCAGAAACTAACGAGACAAGGCTTAACAACACTAAAGTTTATTCAGAAACTCTAACGAGACAAAGCTTAACACCACTAAAGTTTATTCAGAAACTCTAACGAGACAAAGCTTAACACCACTAAAGTTTATTCAGAAACTCTAACGAGACAAAGCTTAACACCCTTAGAGTTTATCCGGAAAATGTAACTAGACAAGGCTTAACACCCTTAGAGTTTATCCGGAAAATGTAACGAGACAAGGCTTAACACCCTTAGAGTTTATCCGGAAAATGTAACGAGACAAGGCTTAACACCCTTAGAGTTTATCCGGAAAATGCTTGTCATGCTGTGTTTCGATTTCACTGTGTGGCAGTTAATTCATATTAGACTGTTTCAGTTTCACGGATTTTTTATTTCTTTAACACACTCACACAGCCTCACGAGTGTCTCGTAACAGTAGATGTGATTCATTGGTGATTGGATGAGTTCTTCGGCTTTTACTCAGATCAAAGATTTGTTTTCGTCATTTAAAGTCTTTAGCACAGAAAGCTCAGTGTGTAGTCTTGTAATTAACAACAAACAAAATTTGTCATTTAATTTCCTTAGGAATATCCCATACCAAAAAAATGGTATAAAGCATATTTTCTCAAAGATGTTTATATATCTTCTATATCCGTACGCAAATAACTGTCACACAGTGAAACCGAAACACAGCCTAACAAGAATTAACTGTCACACAGTGAAACCGAAACAGCCTAATCTGAATTAATTTTCACACTGTGAAACTGAGACTCATCCTAACTTGAATTAATTTGCACACCGTGAAACTGAGACTCAGCCTAACTTGAATTAATTTTCACACTGTGAAACTGAGAATCAGCCTAACATGGTTACTTGTATTTTTGTAGCAAGATTAAATAGTATTAATCGTATTTATGAAGTTCACTTCTGAGGACACACACACCCCCTCCTACAAAATTTACCCCGAGCCCCCAAGTCCTTGCCCTGATGAGAAGTACTTATGCACGTATATTTTTGTATATAAAGAAACTGGAATAGGTTTATTTCTTGTTAAGCGCATATCTACACTATGGGCTGTCTTAATCCGAATTTTAGCGTTATAAGGCTTCACGTTTACCACTGAGCCGCTAGGGGGCGAAACGAAACAAAGACATATAAAACACTGCAGTATCGCTTCATTGTACAAAATACCAAATTGTATTATTTGTAATGAATATAGAGTTATGACAACCATTTTTGTTGTTGTTAAATGGCTGAACAACCATTTTTTTTGTTGTTAAATGGCTGAACAACCATTTTTTTTGTTGTTAAATGGCTGAACAACCATTTTTTTTGTTGTTAAATGGCTGAACAACCATTTTTGTTGTTCTTAAATGGCTGAACAACCATTTATGAAAGAACAAGTAGTAAAACCATGTCAGTGAAAAACTTTAAAAAATAAAATCGATTTTGCCATAGTGACGCAGTTGGAAGCACGTTTTTCCAGTTTTTCCGGAGCAATTGTACCAATTTGCCATTCGAAACCCAATCCGTGCTTGATTCACACAAAGCAAACACAAATTATTTTACACTGTACTTTATGGACAAGAAGCTGTGAGATTACAACGTCTTTGATAAACCAATTCACTTTATTCTTTGTATAAAAAGAAGAAGAAGAAAAAAAGCATTACCCTGGTGATTCGTTATTTAGTCTGGACGTACGACAAAGTTGTATGAAGCCTTTAAGACCTAATAAATGAGATAAACATTAAGTCTGCAGATGTTCCTTCACACGTTATTATTAGAAAGTTCAAAGTAGAGGAGGTTCTGAACAACAATTCAACTCTATGTACTGCTTGTCTCAAGTTATTACCCAAAATAATGTTTTTACTTTCAGGATTTGTATTGCATACTGGAGTTACTTAGCCATTTTTGGGGAATAAAGTTAGAGAAAACGAAACATCCTTTACTCTTCAGTTCATAATATTTTATTTCAGCCAGCGTTTCGCCTTTGCAGCTTCATCGGGGCTAGTGGTACAAGTTAATTTTTATTTCAGCTAACGTTTCGCCCTTGCAGCTTCATCGGAGCTAGTGGTACAAGTTAATTTTTATTTCAGCCAATGTTTCGCCCTTGCAGCTTTATCGGGGCTATTAGTACAAGTTAATTTTTATTTCAGCCAACGTTTCGCCCTTGCAGCTTCATCAGGGCTAGTAATACAAGTAAATTTTTATTTCAGCCATCGTTTCGCCCTTGCAGCTTCATCAGGGCTAGTAGTACAAGTAAATTTTTATTTCATCCAACGTTTCGCCTTTGCGGCTTCATCAAGACTATACTTGTACAACTAGCCCTGATGAAGCCACAAGGGCGAAACGTTGGCTGAAATAAGAAGTTTTTTTTAACTATCTGAAGAGTAAAGGCTGTTTTTTTATCACTCAAAAGTTGACTTCTTAGCATTTGTTCCATTTACTTGAAGTCTGCTTTTCTGGTCCTTGCTCTTCACTCCTTCCTATTCTATGTCAGAGTTACATTCACACCGCAATTTTTCATGTTCTCTCTTAATCATCCATTTTTACTTCGGGGACCTGGCATGTTCTGGCAATTATGGCGCTCGCCTCGCAACCTGCAGGTCGCAGGTTCAAATCCCCATCACCGAACATGCTCGCATTATAATGTGACGGTCATTCACACTGTTTGTTAGTAAAGGAGTAGCCTAAGAGTTGGCGGTGGGTAGTGTCGACTATCTCCCTTCTCTCCTGTCTATCACTGCTAAATTAGGGACGACTAGAACAAACAAACCTTTACTACGTTCTTCCTCTAGTCCCTTGTTTAAAGGATGACTGGAAAGTGCATTATAAACCTGCCTCGACAGCGACATCTTTTTTTTTTCCAGTAAACACAGAAATTTGAATTTATAATCAATATGTAAGTTTGCGTGAGAGAGAGTAAAAAAAAGATAATTATACAGGGTGAGACAAAAATGACTATACAGTTGTTTAAATTAGAACATAGTTTAATTTATAGCTTCTTACTCTGAAATAAACAATAATTAAATAGTTTCAGTTGTCATCGTAATGTTTTATTTAGTACTAACAGTCGTTTTTGCTCCAGCATACACACACACACACACACACACACACACACACATACACATTTTAGTTGTACAGCCGATGAATATCAATATTCACGGCTCTGAAACAAAGCAAACGCTGAAATTAATCGAATTTCAACTTCAAGATAGACGATGCACATGGTAACATCAGAGTACTGACGACTGGTCAAAACCGCAACGAACATTGGGTTTACGGCCGAAAACATCGTTATCAGCGAGGGAACCCAACTGATGAAACAAAGCATTCTAATCTTTGTAAGTTAAAACGTAAGAAACGTATGCTTAATTTCCTCCACTGATGGTCACGTCTATTTTTCGTATCGCTCTAAGTGCATAGCTTACTCTGATTGGAAGTTATTATTATTTGAAAATGACCAAAACAATCATCACTAGTTTCTATACTACTTAAGCCTGAAAGTAGAGGTATAAGGAAGGTTGTAGAAGTATAAAGAAGGTTGTAGGGGTATAAAGAAGGGTGTAGGGGTATAAAGAAGGTATTTTCTAGAAAGTTGTTTAAAATAAGTAATAGTGTTCGAATTATTCTAGAACAATTTGCTTTTAAATAACTATTTGTATGCTGTTAAGAACGAAGCTACACAACGGGCTATCTGTGCTCTGCCCACCTCAGGAATCGAAACACGAGTTTTAGCGTCATGATAATCCCTCAGGCTTGCCGCTGAGCCACCTGGATGCAAATGACTTAATAATTTTGTTGAATTTCGCGCAAAGCTCTAAAGCCATTTGCGCTAGCCGTTCCTAATTTTTGAAGTGATAGACTAGAGGGAAGGCATCTAGTTAACACTACCCACCTTCAACTCTTAGACAACGAATAGTGGGATTGACCGTCACATTTTAACGACCCCACGGCTAAAAGGGGCGAGCATGTTTGGTGACAGAATTCGAAACCGCGTCCGCCAGGCCATGACCTAATAACAAATGAAGTTTGATAACAAAATTTACAGTTGTTTTTTCATATATAATGTCTTCATAACTGTTTTCCGAAAGAAGAAGAAGAAAAAAATCCCATATCTCCAGCATCCGTGTTAAACAATATGCAACTTGTATTATTTTATTACAAGTTACACTTTTTACAGTAAGGAAAATATTTTTTTTTAGAACAGTTACGACGTTTCGATCACTGGTGCAATCATATTCAAGTACTTAATGAGTTAAGACTGGTTAAACATTGCACTATTAGTCAGCGCAAGTGGTTTCTTTATACTACCATATCGTGCAATAGTTATATAAATATGGATCAAACATTAGGGAACGACAATCAAGAGTAAGTATTACAGTTAAATATGGCACAATTTGCCATACCTCGGGGAAAATGTTTATTGTTTGCTTTCGGTAAAAACTAGAAATGTTATTATTAGATAGGTGTCGGAAATGGATAATTAGGCTTAAAGTACGGTTAGGCCTAATAACAGAAATATAAGAAACGGAAAAAGTTTTAGAATGAGAGGAGTTTTACTGTAAAACTGCATCACTTTCAGTGGAATTGTATCTTAATACGTCATTAGGAGGGGGAGGATGTACGTTAATGATGAAAAATTATATGATTGGCCTAATGATTCAGAATTGTATATAGCAGTGTTAAGTTGGATTTAGTTGATAACAAGAGAGCAAGGCTTAATTAGCAACCTTGGAATGAATGTATGAAGATTTAAAGTAGGTGCGTTAACCCTGATTCAAGAGACACAATTTGATACCAAGAATTTCTTGTGTGTCTCAGACTCGCTCTATAAAAAAAAACAAAAAACGTCCTGATCAAAAATAAGTTTTTTTTTTTTTTTGGATGATTAAAAATGTCGTTACTTTTAAAAAATCTGCGGATTTCAAACTTCCAGAAAGATAAAAGTAAAAGCTGGTGATGTATTCTAGATGTAGTTAAATTATTAATTATCACGTGATTTATATGCCTTGCAGTTTGTAACTGCATGAAATCATCTTGAAGATTAGAAAAATAAATCTTAGGGGAACATCTAAATCAAAGTTTCCCTTTTATACAGTTCAACAACAACGGTTTCTTCCGTTTATAATTTAAGTTGCTTCAAATAAAAGTAGAGAAATATGTAGGGAGACTTAAATTATTTTTATTAATTAAAAAAATTTTCGAATATGTCTTATTTTTTTTTATTTTTTTTTTATTTTTTTTTATTTTTTAGAGAAAGTCACAAACCAAATGAATGTTCATTTCCTAAGTTTCTAACCACGCCCTAGCCGCGAGGTAATCAAGCACGGTAGAGATATATTCAATCTCCACAGAGTGTAATTATGTGGAGATTTGATAACCGCTTTAATAAGCCAGTACAACGTACATCCAACTTCTAATTCTATCCATCACCCCCCCCTCCCCCAGCACCATGTAATTAGTAATAATATCTTTATGTTGGTTTCGCATGATGATGATAAAATCTTTTTTTTTTTCAGAGGTTTAGAAATATAAGCTCAACAAACTAAACAGATTGGTTACGTCTAGCTTTCGTTGTCTGCGCAACGTTTAAAACTAGCTGTTCCATGAGTAGTGATTTTAAATGCATGTTCTTTGTAAGTTCAGAAAGTTTAATTTTGTTGGTTTCTGATGCTACGGTATCGTCGATTTCTACAAGCTGTACCAGTATATTAGAAGCGATCTGACATACGTTTTCGGAGTTATTATAAACATATAAAATGTAACAGTGGAAGAAAACCGTGTTCATAACAATAGAGAGTGTAACAGTGGAAGAAAACCTTATTCATAACAATAGAGAGTGTAACAGTGGAAGAAAACCTTATTCATAACAATAGAGAGTGTAACAGTGGAAGAAAACCTTATTCATAACAATAAAGAGTGTAACAGTGGAAGAAAAC
>NW_013669407.1:75964-78820 GCF_000517525.1 Limulus polyphemus
GGAAGAAAACCTTATTTATAACAATAGAGAGTGTAACAGTGGAAGAAAACCTTATTTATAACAACAGAGAGTGTAACAGTGGAAGAAAACCGTGTTCATAACAATAGAGAGTGTAACAGTGGAAGAAAACCTTATTCATAACAATAGAGTGTAACAGTGGAAGAAAACCTTATTCATAACAATAGAGAGTGTAACAGTGGAAGAAAACCTTATTCATAACAATAGAGAGAGAAACAGTGGAAGAAAACCTTATTCATAACAATAGAGAGAGTAACAGTGGAAGAAAACCTTATTCATAACAATAGAGAGAGTAACAGTGGAAGAAAACCTTATTCATAACAAGTTCCCTAGGCCTAGAGCTGGGTATTGCCAAAGGTTTTGTATAATTATACATCGTGATACAGAGGGCTGTATCACGATATATTTTGTGCAAGAATCTTAACTATTTTTTTGTGTTGTTCCTTCCGCTGTGTTGGAACGTGCACAAAGAACTCTGGATATCGTATCTTACAAAACTTGTGAAAATAAAACTCCCTTTCTGGCGCCATTTTAACCAAACTATGGCAGTTCGATATGCTGATAGGCCAAGATAATACAGCAATACGTATATACCGATATTACCACACATCCTTATTATCTAGGACTAACCAAATTGTGAAAACAGCTGTAAAATAATGATAGTAATAATTTACATTCTCCCCCCCCCCCGAAAATATTAATAACGACCTAAGTTTGCACTTAGCAGAATTGAGAGACACTTAAAAAAGCTCAGGACTCACTTATTGTCACTTTGTGGTCGCAAGTCATACTCTTATTTGGCTTAGCTATAGAACTGTAGTTGCTTCATAAGACAAGTACATATCATTAACCCTAAAATTAAGATCTTGTTTACATACCGTTCGCCACCTGTGGAACCACATATTGCACCACACTAAATATGATTTTATGTTTTTGCTTGTTACAACCCCAATAAAGAATCGGCTAGAGAAAAAATAAGAGTTTGTTTGTTTTAGCCCAAAGCGACAGAATGGGCTATCTGTGCTCTGTCCACCAAGGAGAATCAAACCCCAGATTTTAGTGTTTTAAGTCCGTAAACTTACCAGAGTCCCAGTGGAAGACCCAAATAAAATAGGGAGGAAGGGAGACCTAAAAGGTTCCATTTTCTGTGTAAGATACATAATGAACCCTAGCAGCAAGTAATGAAACTAACAGCAATATTGGTGGATATTTAAATTTCTTATGTGACTCCAGTGTTATTAAGGACCTCGTAACCAGTACAGTCAATAATCCGAAAGCAGTTAAATGTATAAGTAGCTCAGGAAAATGGATTTCCATATTCGAGAGACCTATCAGCAATTCTGGAGAGAAGGAAACCTATATGCATGATAGTGTTGTAGACGTTTTGATAATGTATTTCACATTCAGTGTTTATGGTGCTATTTTAGACGTTTACATAACTTTCAATCTGTTATTTAAATTCAGTGGCACTGTTGTTTTCGTAAGTAAATAAAAATTAAATCGTAACTAACGAGTCGGATAGAAATGTCTTTGTATTAATTATGTTTATAATTAAAACTTACTAATGAAGGTGACTCCATATTTCAAAAGCTTCATTCACTTCTAACATTCACTAACATAAAGCTAACATTTACAGAAGTAAATGTAAAAACTTACTGGTCGCTATAACTTAACTTACTGGTCACTATAATTTAAAAACTTACTGGTCACTATAATTTAAAAACTTACTGGTCACTATAATTTAAAACTTACTAGTCACTATAACTTAACTTACTGGTCACTTAAAAACTTACTGGTCATTATAATTTAAATACTTACTGATCACTATAATTTAAAAACTTACTAGTCACTATAACTTAACTTACTGGTCACTTAAAAACTTACTAGTCACTATAACTTAACTTACTGGTCACTATAACTTAAACTTACTGGTCACTATAACTTAAAACTTACTGGTCACTATAATTTAAAAACTTACTGGTCACTATAACTTAACTTACTGGTCACTATAACTTAACTTACTGGTCACTATAACTTAACTTACTGGTCACTTAGAAACTTACTGATCACTATAATTTAAAAACTTACTGGTCACTATAACTTGAAAACGTACTGGTCACTATAACTTGAAAACGTACTGGTCACTATAACTTAAAAACGTACTGGTCACTATAACTCCTTTACTTGTAAAACCAATCAAACTGATGAATAAAATTCCATTCAGCTCGCATGGTAACAGAGATCCAAGGGAAACGTTTCTCGACTGATCTTTGTTTTGTTTTCTCTCTCTCGTTTTTGTTATTTTTTGTTTCGTTTTTAGTCATGCATAATCCCAAGGACGTTTTACTGGGCTGACTTCATAAACAAAAATCAGTTCTTTTAAGTTCTACTTTCCTTTAGGTTTCAAGGTTCGTTTTCAGACGTGTTTCGGTATTATAATATGATGGTTAAATGAGTCGTCCCAATGATCACATCGAAGAGCGGTTCACCTTGATAGATGAAATTCAATATTAAAAAATGTAGTATTTCATGAGTTACGTTGAACGAAGGGGCCGATGAGTAATACTTATTATCGAAATGTCATTTTGAACCTCGTTTCAAGTAATATTGATAAAGGCTTAACTTTTCTTCCTGGTAAAATAACTTGCATACTTAACTTAGTGTTCATTAATGTTACACATTAGAGATTAGTGTTTATTAATGTTACACATTAGAGATTAGTGTTTCTTAATGTTACACATTAGAGATTAGTGTTCATTAATGTTACACATTAGAGATTAGTGTTCATTAATGTTACACATTAGAGATTAGTGTTCATTAATGTTACACATTAGAGAT
>NW_013669407.1:79568-82757 GCF_000517525.1 Limulus polyphemus
GACAAACAAACAAACATAATTTCGAAGCTGTAGACTAGAGGGAAGGCAGCTAGTCATCACCACCCACCGCCAACTCTTGGGCTACTCTTTTACCAACGAATAATGAAATTGACTGTCACATTATAACGCTCCCACGGTTGAGAGAGCGAGCATGTTCGATGACGGGTTTTGATCCCGGGATTATCAGGCCATGCCAGGTCCTTTAGGGTAACGAGTAAAGTTAGTTTTACTAAGGCGTCTACGAAACGTAATGTGTGTTTATATAGCAAAGATACATCGGCTGTGACTACCGAGGGGAATCAAACCCTTGATTTTAGCGTTGTAAATCCGTAGAGTTGCCGTTGTCCCACTGGGGGACGAAACGGAATGAATCTCACAAGTTAACGACGTCATTGGTCTTCTCCCTGCCCCGAAACCTTCTGGACATGCCTCTCTCATCTCTCCAGCCTCAAAACTTTAAAATCGCCAGAAAACAACATATGACCAATTTCTCTAGCTAGAATAAAATAATCGCGAGCGGGGTGAAGGGGGATACTAATATCCCTGAACACCCCCAGCTTAGGAAATTTTCTTTCCTTTTAAAAACCAAGTTCCTGTCACGATTATTTTTTTTTAGTATAAGCGCAAAGCTGCGCAATGAATTCTGCACACCGCAGGGATTAAACCCCGATTTTAAGAATTATGAGTTCTCAAGAGTATCGCTGAGTCATCGAGGGACACAGAAAGTACAGAAGCGCTCGGAGAGTCCCGAATTTCGGTCTTTCTTGTATTTTTTAACCTTAGTAATATTTCGTTTTGTTTCACTGATTGGATCATAATATAGAGCTATGACTAAGATGAATAAAAAGGTCGTTATATCTTTGGTTGGGTAGTAAATTTCTCAAGAAGGTTCCTATTGGGCAGGAACCCCCCCTTTGGATGTTTTATAGACAATTCTCCCGTCTCCATGTTGGTTTGGTTTGTTTTGAATTTCGCGCAAAGCTACACGAGGACTGTCTGCGCTAGCCGTCCCTAATTTAGCAGTGAAAGCCTAGAGGGAAGGCAGCTAGTCATCATCACCCACCACCAACTCTTGGGCTACTCTTTTACCCACAAATAGTGGGATTGGTCGTCACATTATAACGCCCCCCACGGCTGAAAGGGCGAGCATCTTTCGTGGGACAAGGATTCGAACCCGCGACCCTCAGATTGCAAGTCGAGCGCCCTAGCCATCTGGCGGCCATGCCGATCCCTATCTCCATATCGAGGCCTTCTTTAGCTTATTATATAATATTTATTGTGAACTACTACAAGACTAGGCTACATGCAATGGCGAGTAATGTTAAGCCTACTTTATATTTGTTAATATGGTACGTCGGTAGTTAGGGGACGTAATCTAACAAGAAACTTTGCCCAAAAATGTCACCAAACTCTATCATCTTGTCTTTAAGAAAACAAAGGTGATGAACCGTTCCAGGGTAACATAATACCCCCCCCCCCACACACAACAGTATATTTTTTTAGGGCTAGTAACTAATATGTTCAAATGCTGTGTTTCACATTAATACGTTAACAGGAATATGGTTTCCTACGAGCTACTGTTGGTTATGTAATGTCATTGTAAAACGAGTTACACGAGTCATTTTTAGTGGTACTTCACCCCCCTCCCCCAAATTCAAACAGGTTGGGTATTTCAAGAAAGAAGAAAAAAAAACTTTTCCAGTGCCAGTGTACGAAATCCCGCCTACCTAGTGTCGGGTGAAACGTCATAAAAAAATAACTAAATAACTCCAAATATCAAGAACGCATGTAATAGTTGATCAGGCTCAGGTAAAATAAAAAAAAAAGAATTCCGGCATTTTAAAGTAGACGGAAACGCTGAATAACTGCAAACTGTTGCATGATATTGATAACATTCTCAGACAACTGGTCTTGTTTCACAACATTTTCCAAGCCTAAAACGAGAAAAATGAGCTTATATAATTCCAGATTACAATCGCAATAGTTTGATACATCGTTGCGTGTGAGTAAACTATGCAGGAAACAATAACGCAACGCATGTTTTGAAACGTGACTATATTACTGTCAAACCTTGCATTTACCACTACCGTACATACATACATAGGTAGAAATTTTCCTATCGCAAGAATATTTATAAACATGTTTACATTTAAACACTATGCATGACTAACGTTTAGGGTCTCTGTACCAACGTAATGATATTTGATAAATAAAACATTTATATTCGATTATAGGAAGCTACACTAGGTGGTGACTAACGCTAGGAATGTAGTATATATATATATATATAGTATTAATTAGCGTAAGTTCAATGTTTTTAAGAAAAGAAAAACCCGGAAAATATCACGTTATTTTTAGAAGATATTTCAAAATATCCTTATTGTTTTCACCCACCCACCCCCACTCACTTTACTCTTAAGTTATTCATGAAAGCTTTGAAACAAATGAGTTAATGTCTAGGCATTCAATCCCATCTGCTGTGCCAAGAATACCAGGTTTGATGCCAACGTTACACAAAGTGCAAGCAGTTCTTTCGCGCCAAAATTAGTATGTCTTTATAACACAAAAGCTTTGAAAACTGTTAAATATCTGTGTGTTTGTTTTCAAGCTTCAAATTCTAATTATTTCTCGCGAAACGACTACGACTTCCCAACAACTCAGGATGGCGTATGCCGAGTTACGCTAAACATGCATGACCAAGAAAAGTCAGTGAACTGTTGGCAGTATTGGCAATATTCCATTAGGGCAACGTCCGCCTAGTAAAAACCTGTCGTTATGAGCGCTCACACACACAAACACACTTACACGTACTGTAAAAGTTTCTCTTACCATAAACCAAGACGAGTTGGCTGTAAAAGAGACGTTGTAATAACCACACAGTTTATCCATATCCCTACGATTGATCGCTCTCTACCATCGGATAAAGTCACCATGGAAACCAACAACCATATTTAGTTTTGATGTGAACACTCCCCGGTATTTCTCCGCGTGTACAGAGCGAGTTGTAATCTGCGCAGGAAACCGACTGCAATGTAACCTGGTACGAAGCGTACACAACTGCGTGAGCTGCGTTATACAGCCAGCGTTCAAACGAACCGAGCGCTTCTTCTCGACTGCCAGCGTCACAAGCTATGAAAACGGGTCAGGTAATAGACCTCTACACCCCCCCCCCTCTCCTCCCTCTTCTCC
>NW_013669407.1:83628-84947 GCF_000517525.1 Limulus polyphemus
TAGTTCACCATTAACCACAGAACTGTTAACGTATTTGGCCACGCTGTCAACAGTTAAAATAGTTCACCATTAACCACAGAACTGTTAACGTATTTGGCCACGCTGTCAACTGTCAAAACAGTGCACATTCAACATGAGTTGTTAATATATTTGGCCACGGTATCAGACATATAAGTACAAATCTAACATTAGTAAGTAGCATCGGATATGTGTCTTCTAAAACAGAAGTTAAATATTATCTAATTATATTGTATGTATATGTATATACGCTCGCAGAACTTTAGGGATCGAACAAGGTCTGTAATTAATCTAACCAATCACTAAACTAAGAAAGAAAATTACACCCAAGAAGGTTCATACAGGCTAACGGAACACTTTTTTTTAAATTCACAAGCGCATGCGCGTGAGTCATTTTTTCCCGACAGTTGATGAGTCAGTGGGAATGTATAAAAACATTTTTCATTAACAACTGACTTTAGCACAACTTGATACACACACACACACACTTATAATCAAACCCTATTAATATGTTGTTCGCTGCTAAGTAAAGTAAATTGATCTGGATTTTGATTTCTTCTCAAGAAACAACTAAACATATCTTACATATACATAAATAAGTACGTACAAAAAGTGAGGTCGACAACCTGTTCACCATTCGTTTGATATACAAATTGGTAGCAAAATGTTAAATAATGGAATACAGTGCTTGAGATATTACAATACGATACTAACATAATAATTTATTTATTTATTGTTGTTTATATATTATTAGTTATGTGTCGGTTAGAGTAAACACCAAACCCGTAATATTTATGGAAGTTTGTAAATAAAGAAATGCCATCAGAGAAATGTAGAGAAGTCAGATAATTTATTACAGTGGTCAATGAACTATACAAAAAAACGAATAGTTTATCACAGTAGCCAGCTTGCCAGAGAAGTGTACAAAAGACGGATGGTTTACCATAGTAACCGGCATTCCAGTAAAATGTAAATCAAACTTTTCATCACTTTTCATATATATATCCATGTATATATATATATATATATAGCAAAATTAAAATGTCACTAATCCAGGATGTTCATCAAAATTTAAATGTCACTAATCCAGGATGTTCATCAAAATTTAAATGTCACTAATCCAGGATGTGCATCAAAATTAAAATGTCACTATTCCAGGATGTTCATCAAAATTTAAATGTCACTAATCCAGGATGTTCATCAAAATTTAAATGTCACTAATCCAGGATGTTCATCAAAATTTAAATGTCACTAATCCAGGATGTTCATCAAAATTAAAATGTCACTAATCCAGGATGTTC
>NW_013669407.1:85669-95491 GCF_000517525.1 Limulus polyphemus
TTGGCGGTGGGTGGTGATGACTAGCTGCCTTACCTCTAGTGTTTCACTGCTAAATTAGGGACGGCTGGTGCTGATAGCCCTCGTGTAGCTTTGCGCGAAATTCATAACAAACATTGATATGGCATTCTCTACTTTAAACTTTAAGAATCCTGACTTGTTTTTAGTTTAATTGTTTGTTGTTGTGGTTTTTTTACTCATACTCACAAAATAATAATGAATTCACCATAGCAAATAAAAAGAAAGTATTCTCAGACTTAAATATGAAACTAGAAGGTTTAAAATAGTTATTTTATATGTTTCAAACTTGTGATAATTTTGTTATGTATGAAAACCTCTCTGGTGATGATAAAAATATTTGCAGTCGAATCATTCAAACTTATTTGAATATTTCTACTTACTTCTAATAAGCTATAACAGCATAAAAGTTATACAATTTATAGAAGCGTTATAATGTTACGGCCAATCCCATAATTTGTAGGTAAAAGAGTAGCCCGAGAGTTGGCGGTCGGTGGTGTTGATTAGCTGCCTTCCTTCTGGTTTATCACTGTTAAATTAGGGACGGCTAGCGCAGATAGTTCTCCTGTAGCTTTGCGCGAAATTGAACAAACATAAAAAATTCCGCAGAACAACAACAAAACTCCTCAGTAGAATGTTTAAATAAAACAGTTAACAAAATAATATATATATGTTTAAATCGTAGTCTATAAATAAAATGTCCCCCAGCGTTTCCATTCCCGCAGTGGGTATAGCAACAAAAGAACGAGAAATAAACCATTTCAAAAAGATATGTCTGTTAAGTTTGCAAGTACGATATTATTGACTAATGTGGTACATACAGATTTTTTTCAAAAGAAAGAATTTCTTTCATTAAAATACTGCTTTTACGTCATAACTTGTACCCAAACGGTTAACGTATATCGCCGCGTTAACAAAGAGTTTAAGAATTAAACAGAACCCAGCTCCGTATAGATAAACAGATGCCTTTGAAGATGGGCCTAGTGGTTGATTTGAAGGACTGTGTAATTCTGGGTCCAGTATTCGGGTTACGTTACCGCTTCCTTATCCCCCCAAAAAACATCGCGTTCCGCTCTTTGAAGCAGGGGGTGTGTTATAAGAGTGATGGTAAAGTCCCATTAGTCGGTTGGCGATGGGTGCTGTTGACCGTTTCTCTTCTCTCTAGTCTGTCAGTTCCAAATTATGGACGGTTATGAGTAAATAGGCCTTGAGTAGCTTTTCGCGAAATTCCTTTACTTAAGTGAATAAGCAATTTAAAAAAAGTTGGTTATTTTTTTTATGATTGTTTGTTGTAAAGCGCAACTTTGCACAATGGGATATCTGTTCTCCCTCTCTCTCTCTCTCTACCGCAGGTTTCAAAACTCGATTTTTAGCGTTATAAGCCCATGACTTACACCACTGAACTATCGGGGAGGGGGCATTCTTTGAGAAGAAAGTTCATAATTAGACTAATTTAAGCCTATTATTATTTTGGTATCAAGTATTTTATATATGTATGCTTAACACTAATAAACTGACAACTGTTACAACAAAATACGAACTTGACGTTACAAAAAATATTATTTTTAAAGTTTGATACACAAAAGTCTGACTAGTCTAAACCTCAACAGATTACATTTTATTCAAATTGTAATAGGTACAAATAGTTAGATAATATATCCAAATGGAACCACTTGTTGAATCCACATACCCCATAATGGTTGTCGTCAAGTGATTTGATAATAACGAAATGTAATCACTTGTCGAATTCACACAGCCCATAATGGTTGTCGTCAGATGATTTGATAACAAATCAAAATGTAATCACTCATTAACACCACACAGCCCATGATGGTTGTCGTCAGATGATTTGATAACAAATCAAAATGTAATCACTCATTAACACCACACAGCCCATGATGGTTGTCGTCAGATGATTTGATAACAAATCAAAATGTAATCACTCATTAACACCACACAGCCCATGATGGTTGTCGTCAGATGATTTGATAACAAATCAAAATGTAATCACTCATTAACACCACACAGCACCACTTGTCGAATCCATACACCATACACTTGAAATTTTTGGGCAAAGTTTCTTGTTAGATTACGTCCCCCCAAATACCGACGTACCATATTAACAAATATAAAGTAGGCTTAACTTTACTCGTCCTTGCATGTAGCCTAGTCTTGTAGTAGTTCACAATAAATATTATATAATAAGCTAAAGAAGGCCTCGATATGGAGATAGGGACCGGCATGGCCGCCAGGTTGTTAGGGCGCTCGACTCGCAATCTGCGGGTCGCGGGTTCGAATCCCCGTTACACCAAACATGCTCGCCCTTTCAGCCGTAGGGGCGTTATATTGTGACGGTCAATCCCACTATTCGTTGGTAAAAGTGTAGCCTAAGAGTTGGCGGTGGGTGGTGATGACTAGCTGCCTTCCCTCTTGTCTTACACTGCTAAATTAGGGACGGCTAGCGCAGATAGTTCTCCTGTAGCTTTGCGCGAAATTCAAAACAAACAAATTCTTCACATTATTTATCTACTACCAACAAATAGGGAGATTGACCCTCACATTGTAACATCATCACGGCTGAAAGAGCGAGCATGTTTGGAAAAGGGATTCGATCACGCAACCCGCAGATTACGAGTCGAACGCCCTAACCACCTGGCCATGCCAGGCCTTTTATTCGTATTACACAATACACTGCGTTGAACTATTGTTTATTGTTAAACAAAATACTTGAACTCGTATTACGTTGAGCATCGTGGGTAATTGCTTAAGTAACGATGACAACTATTTTTTCTAGAAAAGTCAAACCATGCCTTTGAAACCAGGGATTCTATGCTGTACAACAGTTAAAAACGTGAGATGTAGTTGAATTTTTTTAGTTTATGTTTGTTTATAAGCACAAAGCTACACAATGAACTATCTGTGATCTGCCCACCATGGGTATCGAAACCCGATTTTTAGAGTTATAAGCCTTCAGATTTACCGCTGAGCCACGGGTGGGGGATGAACTTTTAATAATGCTTAATTAATTATTTTAAATATTACATTTGAATAATTAACTATTAAATCACCTAGAAAACTGGTTTACTAATTTATAAAACCAAGTTTCCTTGAAGTCCGCAATGGATCAGCGGTAAATCTGCAGCCTTACGATGCTAAAAATCCGGTTTCGATACCCATTGTGTAGCTTTGTGTTTAATAAAGTTTATAAAAGTTCACGTTCTTTTAAAATTATTTGACCTCTGAAGTATATACGTAGCTGATTTTGACCAATATCTCTTAAAAACATATACACATTTTAGAGCAATGTTCTCAACTTTTTCCAGTAATATACCATTAGTTAATTTTCAACATTATCATGTACCCTCACAGTGGCGCCATCAGCGTCAATTGAACTGCTCTGACGTATAGCCGAACCGCTGCCCCGTAACCTCTGTAAATAATTTTATACCCCCCCCCGGTTGGAAACCACTGTTTTAAAGTAAGAGAAAATGTGTATTCTTAAACTTTAAATATTATGTAGTTATCGAAGACTATCAAAGCGACTCCACTGTCTTCTGCTATCGAAGACTATCAAAGCGACTCCACTGTCTTCTGCTATCGAAGACTATCAAAGCGACTCCACTGTCTTCTACTATCGAAGCGACTCCACTGTCTTCTACTATCGAAGACTATCAAAGCGACTCCACTGTCTTCTACTATCGAAGACTATCAAAGCGACTCCACTGTCTTCTACTATCGAAGACTATCAAAGCGACTCCACTGTCTTCTACACTGCTGAACTTTCAAGTACGTGGAGTTGCTTACTTGTCGATATTTTTTTTAATTATTCTAAAATTTTGAGCAATTTGCCATTTTGCATATCCGTTACAATTAACTGATTTTTTTTAACTGCATCTCCGAGTCGAACGTTTCTCCAAGTAAAAACTCTAACGTGTGGCTAGTGGCCAATGTCTCCGGAAAGAAGAGTATTAGCTACGAAGCTAATCCTAATGTCTTATTCGCGGAGCTATGTATTGAAGGGCCAGGGGTTCGAGATGTGATGCCGCTGAATACGTTCTGGACGTGGGCTAACTGGCGAGGTCAGAGACCCTTAAAGTTCAAGTATAGCCATCCCTAATTTTGAGTTGATTACCAGAGGGAAAGAAACCAACCAGCATTCATGTCATCACAAGGGTTTTATCCGAGTCTTTAAACCAAATAAAGGGGATTCCTGGCCCTCCAGTGGTACAGCGGTATGTCTGCGGAGTTACAACGCTAGAAACCGGGTTTCGATACTCGTGGTAGACAGAGCACAGATAGCGCATTGTGATGCTTTGTGCTTAATTCCAAATAAACAAAGAAATAGGGAATTCCTGTTACTTTTGTAAAGCTCGCGCACAGCTGAAAGTGTGGAGTGTGCTCAGAGGCAGAACGTCTCGAACCCCAGCTCCAACGATCGGCATTTTTTCGAGGAGCAGGCATCAACAGTAGCTTGTGCTTTACACACACATACATACATACATACAGTAGTTGGACAAATAAATCAAACGACTCAATGGAAAAAGCTTCGTAAGTGTGGTTCCACCTTTAGCCGTCACAAAACAGAGTTGTTTCTTTATAATATATGCTTAGGACAAACGTCTAAATAAACCACGGCAGTCTTCGTTCCCATATGATTGTCATTTGTTCAGCTGTACTTGTTCCTTTGGTATAATTTCACAGTTTAATAACATCTAATGTTTTTCGTTTTTCCCGGACCTTGCCAGTTTCCGTAAATTTACTTGTACAATAATGTCTGGCAAACTTACAAAATTGTAATTGAAAAAAACGAAAAAAAACAAACTGAAATAGCAACAACCGGAAAACTTGTTTTACTGACTGGAAACAGGCCCAAAACAGCAAAAATGTAATCTGGATAAATCTGTGAAATCTTGGAAACTTTCTTACTTTTGTCCCCCCCCCCCCCCTCCCGATGGGACAGCAGTAAGTCTACGAACTTACAACTCTAAACGTCCGGCATGGCCAGGTGGTTAGAGTGTTCGACTCGCAATCTGTTGGTCGCGGGTTCGAATCCCCGTCCCACCAAACATGCTCGCCCTTTCAACCGTTGGGGTGTTATAATGTGACGGTCAATCCCACTATTCGTTGGTAAAAGAGTTGGCGGTGGATGGTGATGACTAGCTGCCTTCCCCTCTAGTCTTACACTGCTAGATTAGGGACAACTAGCGCAGATAGCCCTCGTTTAGCTTTGCTCTAGATTCATAACAAACTATTACGCTAAAATCCGAGATTCGATTTCCCGCGGTGGACGCAGCAATACGTTTTTCTTTCAAACAACCTTATAATTTTTTTTTTTTTTTGCAGAAAACAAAACAAAAACGGATAATTAGAAAAAATCATACAAACAAATAAGAATACTCTACATTTGTTTACACCATGTTCAAAATGGAATAATCTGGTTCTTTTTAAAGGAAATAGTATCTACATCATTTCTCTCAACCCACAAATCTCTATTTTTGACTCCATGTTTGTTTTTTAAGGTAGTTTTGCCCGTATGCCCTATTTTAATTTTTGTGAAATTCCTGGGCGAACCCTTAAATGTATTTTAAGCCAGTTCTTATTTTGTTCCTCACCAGTAATTCTGAGGTTTAAAAGCTAGTTGTTTTCTCTTGTCCTCACCAGTAATTCTGAGGTTAAAAAGCTAGTTGTTTTCTCTTGTCCTCACCAATAATTTTTAGGGTTAAAAAGCCAGTTGTTTTTTATCCTCACCAGTAATTCTAGGGTTAAAAAGCCAATTGTTACTTTTTGTCCTTACCAGTAATTCCAGGGTTAAAAAGCAAGTTAGTTTTTGTCTTCACCAATAATTCCAGGGTTAAAAAGCTAGTTAATTTTTGTCTTCACCAATAACTCTAGGGTTAAAAAGCCAGTTGATGTTTTTTTGTCCTGACAAGTTTTTCTAGGGTTAAAAAGCCAGTTGTTTTTTTGTCCTCACCGGTTATTCTAGGGTTAAAAAGCCAGTTTCTTTTCCCTCATCAGTTATTCTAGGGTTAAAAAGCCAGTTTTTTTTTTGTCCTCACCAGTAATTCAAGGGTTAAGACAAGTATTCCATATGAGAGAGAGAACTTTCTAAACATTAAAATATTATTAAATTTTGAATACATGTAATGACTTTTCTGGCTCTTTATTATTATTTTTTTTAAGTTGCGTACGTGACGTCTTGGTGTCGTGTGGTGTACATCAATGTAACGTAAAGATACTTAAGTAGATACAGAATGTTTTGTGTAATCGCTCGGATTTCAAATCGACTCGCCAACTTCGAAATCCAGAACTCTACGAAAGAGCCACCCTCCCCCCACCCCCCTGTACACAATTTTACAGTGTATAGCACTAATAATCGCACACATTACGAGGACCTTAGTAACCCCTTTTAAACTGATTACATTGATGACACTTAAGCAAAGTTCAAGCGTGTGGGTGATACAGTTATCTATTTTATTATCATGCGCTTGAACAGATGCACGAAACTGAAATCGTTACTACACGCAAAACGTTGGTAACAGGAAATAAAAAGTGAAACTCGCGTGTGGGCGGGAAGGTGATTCCAGACTTATTCGGGTAACTTTCCATGAAATGAAATCTGGTGGGAAAATTAATTCCGCGTGTTTTCAAAGCAGTTGTAAAATGCACGAGATGACTTACATGTGCAACAGGTGAGACAGCGGTAATTTTACGGGCTTACAACGCTAAAATCCGGAGTTCCATTCCCCGCGGCGAACGTAGCAGATGGCTCAAATGTGGCTTTGCTCTAAAACAAACACATTTTCTCCACCCTGGTAGAACAGCAGTAAAGTTTACGGACTTACAACTCTAAAATCCGGGGTTCGATTCTCCACGGTGGACACATCAGATAGCCCATTGTGGCTTTGCTGTAAAAAAAAAATAAACAAACAAACCTTCACAAGATGGCTTTCATAAGCTACGGATAATCGTTCTTGCTGTTACGCCTTTCTTTATGGAATGGAAATAATATAGTTTACATAAGAATATATGTGCCTCATTCAGGGTTAAATAGAGCCAGGCGTGGGTTATTCGGTTTGACTGCGGACAAAGGGTTCGAGGTTCGAGACGTAATGCCACTGAATACTACTCTCCGTAGTTTGAGCCGAGAGACAGCGAATCTCGTTATTGGGTTAAAACAAAATCTGGATAAAGGCCCCTGTGGCAGCGGGTGTTGTTGGTTGTCTGTCTGGTCAATAATACAATTCAATTCCAATCTAAAACTTGAAATTAATGCGGAAAATCCAATTTCATTAAACAAAGTAATAAAAAAATACACAGTTGACTCACTCGCTTTTTGTCAAAACTCGGGACTATTTAGTATTTGAAGTACAAGTAATTTTGTGAGAATCGTATGTTAGATAAGGAATTTTTAATTTGGACAGTTCAATGAAAACAATCATTACCGAGTTTGAAAGGAATAATAATGAAAAATTCATTGCCGCTTTTTTTAATGCCCTTGAAATATTCCCGCCTAAAATTTCAGAGATTTTATTACGTTATTAAGATTACAGGAAACTCTCAGAAATCTCTAGATGCATTTGGTCCATTAACGTTGTATTCTTTTTTTATCCAAGAATCGTGCATAAAGATTAATTAATAGCGTTATTGTGCAATGTTTGTTAGCCCTAATTTACTGAGATACCCTTCGGGCTCCGCAGTTTTTCTTTTTTTCTTCTTCTTTTGACGGGAGGTATAATGTTTTGAAATAGAAATGTTAAGCACATCTTAAAAACACGTAATGCACATGAATATTTTGTACTCGTTAACCCTGTGAAAGAGTGTGTATAAGAAAGAAAATATTTGATAAGTGCTCTTTTTCTGTCTTGAAATCTGACGTTTGTTCCCAAAAAAGTCTGATTTTGATGCTGAGGTAATACATATTTTCGTCCAAGAAGTGTCCTAGAAATCAGATTGTTTTGGAAAATGCATGCCTAGTTTGTCACTCTGTATTCATTAGTTCCCATTAAAAGAACTTTTAAATTCACAAAAGTCAAGTTTTAACGCTAAACCTTGTGACCTGAGAAGCACTGGTTGTCTAAAACATGCCCTCCCCCTTAGTGGCACAGCGGTATGTTTGCGGACTTACAACGCTAGAATCCGGGTTTCCATATCCGTGTTGGGCAGAGCACAGATAGCCCATTGTTTAGCTTTGCGCTTAATTACAAACAATTACAATTGCCTAAAACATAGTTTTGAAGATAAAATTTTGAAAATATGTACGTTAACTTTGTTTTTAATTTATGAATTAGTTCTAGTAAAATCACATTTCAAGTGCTGAAAAAGAAAGAAAAAACAGACGATTCATAAATGTTCGAAGTAAGTTTGAGTTGGAATATTTGTAGAAAAGCAACTTTATCATGAATTAACTTGTTGAAGCACTCGTACTAATTAAGCGATTTTATGCTCAATTTCATAGTAGTAGTATATTGTTTAACTGGTTAGTTTCACAGTCGAGGGAATAATATAAATTGTATCACGCTGTCTTTTCAAACTTTCCACTTTGTATTATTTTTCCCCCATAATGGGGTAATGGAATATTGATTTTAATGAAATAATGGTAGCCTATCAGTACTTGCAGAATAGGCTTAACTTGTTCACTGCTTTTCTACTGTTTCATGTTTCCTGCAAGTTTTCTTTGTGTTAGAAATAATGCTGTAAAACCAGTGTTAGCTCTATATAGGAACGTGGTATGTTACATACGACAGTTAACGTATAAATACTCGTATGAATGGAGGTTCATCGTACTGTGTAAGAATAGTTTACACGTGATCTGTCAGTGTCATTCGAGTTGTGGGGCTTGAGACGACACGTGCATTAGGTTCACAGTTAAACTTATGTCTGGAAGGTTACATCACTTTTCCATAGAGTGGTATTAACGCAGGGAAGTTTGTTAAACGATGTAAAGTCAAGGGGCGCACCATTTCGATAAAGGAAAGCGTCAGTGTTATCCATGTAAGTGAAAATCGCACAGCGGAACGTTTCGGACAACAACCGGCTTCGAACCCACGTGCAGTGTCGATCAGGAGCAACACCTTCATCTGCAAAATGAATGTTATGGTTACGAAAGAGAACCCTCCGATTCAAAAATTCATTGCTATAAAGGCGGGCGCATTTAGTGGCATCATTAACCTGAACATAAAACAAGGAGTTGAAAAGGACGAATGATCATAAACCAATTGTTCAGAAGCTTCCAGATACTTCTCAAAATCTACAATTCTTTTTATGCGAAAGATAGCTGAAGAAACTGGAATCAAAGCTGGAATTTAACCAAATATATTTCAAGTCTTCTAATATAACCTTAAATGGATTTTTGTGCCCTTTGTTTGCTTAAATTAAACGTGGTCTTGGATAACGACATTCAGATACAGTGGAGGGTCGGGAATGTCAACCAAAAAGTCAAAAGTGGTCAAGGACTGACATCATCATCCTTCGTAAAATCGGTATTAGAGAAAAAAAAATCCTATGAGGTCATGGGACTTTCAACATCATTCTGTGTTATAGTGAGCAGTATGGGATAGGAAACTTCACAAGTTGTATACAACGTTTACACAACTTAAAATGTTTACAATTATTTTGATACTAATTTGTTTGCAACTATAATGTATTGTTGCGTCAGCGAGATCACGTGACTATTCTCACGCCCTCTGCTTTCTAGAACTATCCTGTACCTTGGCGAATGCTCTAGTATTTACTAGATATAGGGTAGTCTGGTATATAAAAGAGTGTGTGTGTAGATAGTGAGTAATTGAACTGCAGTCAGAAGTATTG
>NW_013669407.1:96019-102972 GCF_000517525.1 Limulus polyphemus
ATCGTAAAGTTATATTCGGAAAGAATAAACCAGTTTTATTAAGTAAGGACATGTGTCGCTAAAGTTTCGTCGGAACGAAGTTACGGAAAGTTAATTAACAAACGGAGACGTAACAATATTTTGATAATCGAATTCAAGCTTTATATATATATATATATGACTCAGTACTCTATGTATGCAATTAACACAGTAATGTACGTGCGTGAGAAGTTTTTAAACTTAATTAAACTGTGCAAAAATTAAATTAGGAGTAGGGAAGTGCGAATTACGTTATCATATGCGTAACGAAGGGGTAGGTGTAGATATTATTATGAATTTCAGAAGGAAAATTATTTTGGGGGAATTGGTTTGTCATCCCTCAGAGCCCCATCTCAGAAAGCAGAGTTTGTGTGTTAAGGTTTTGTGTGAACTTTATGATCTGCGTATAGCCACTTAGAGTACGGTTGAATTTTGATCACAACATTCGGCTCAAAGTGTCTTTTGTACTTAGAAGTGTTTGATGGATATCACATGTTGTAGAATAGGTTTATCCCGCGTAAATTTAACCTCGCAGTCATTGAGACGCCCCGCACGGCCATCAGATTCGTTCCTAACCTCATATGTGAGTAATCTAGACAGGTCACTGCAGAAGCGAACATGATTCGTTTTACATTTTATAAACTTTGTGTATTCAAGTACAAAACGCCACAAACAAACACGAAGCACGAGTCCCCCCCACCCCCCACTAGTAATTATTATAAGGAACAGTTAGAGAAGACTCCCCTTTTCATTTAGCCATTTCATTCATTTTCACGCCAGTGTAAGGCAAAAACTGTACACTGTCAAAATGAGGGTCACATTGTGTCATGACAGCAAGATTAGATTTACTGGACTATGAAAATACAAATATTATTAATATAATGACTTACTGTCGTTTGTTTTTAATTCTGGATATTTAGATTAGGCAACAAATAAATGTTGATCTATTTGTTATCGGTTCCTTCAACAATGGTACAAAACCGAATATTGTTGGAAAGTGCTCGTATTTGTCATTCATCAGGCTTTATTTAAATAGATCAAGAGGTAAAAACCTTATAACAATACAGTAAATGTAATAATGATGGTTTCACTTTTGAATTGTTATACATCTGATAACCAGAGACTTTCACCCCTTTGCTCACTAATAAACCGATAAGCGTGTTCTGTTCGGAGTTTAAAACTTTAAATCGTTTAAATCCCAAATCCGGAATGCTTGGGATCTGAGCCATGCCGGATTTCGGAATGTACTGCATCAATTCGCCACCGCCCCCCCAACAAAGCGGCTATGTCGGTAATTAATCTAAAATTAAGCCTAAAATAAATTTCTATTTACTTATTTGTATTTACCCATTCATACAATACTTTTTAGTGTAGTTTTAAGTAATTTCAACTCGAAAGTTTGGATCAGTAATAAAAAAAAAAGTCTGGGTATAAGGAATTTCTCCAAGATAAAGGATCGTTCACCAGAATAGCCGGTTTCTGGAACATACCGGTCGCCGGATTTGGGATCATTTACCTGTACTTCTGTTTATCAAAAAGGAATCTATTTACTTACAACTCTATACAGTTGTATTCTCAAGACATATAATTTGCATGTATTTCAAATTAAGCCTCCCCCTATATCCATTTCATAAGTTTATCATAAATTAAATCCCCCGAAAAATGCATTGTACAAACACAAAGTAATACGTGTTTGAAAAAGTCCCCCTCCCCCCCTACTAGTGGTAAAGTAGTAAATCTAACATCGGGTACCTGTGATGGGCACAGAAGAGACCAGTGGCGGCAGTTGGGGACTGAAGGGGGCAACAATCCCCCCAAGCCTTTTTTTTTTTAAGAAAATCTAGTTAACGGGCTATATTCATGGAAAATTATTAATATTAACATATACAAAGTACAAAGTCGACATTTCTACGTTTTGTTTGTTTGTTTCTTATAATCATCTGACGTAGTTGTTACACTTGATGTGTGAACTCCGAACACCCCCCCCCCCCGAATATTTCGCTGAAATCGCGCCACTGGCACAGCCTATTGTACAACTTTGCGCTTAACTGCAAACAAACAAAAACTCTGAAAATACTGTTACTTATAAATATACCATTAGAAAAGTAAAATTTATCCAAATCATTTTTTTTTTATGTGACGTGATTTTGAGTTTGATCGAAATAATGGATGTACAAAATGAAGGGACAAAACATAACACTACACAAACCTTGTTAAGTTGTTCTCGCGTCATTTCAACTGATATGGCTATGTGTCTTTCAACGTATACAAGTTTTTACGTAGGTTGATTCTGTTGTCAAAAGTACTTCATAATTGCAACATTGTCACGTATTGCGATAACAATTTCACTTGCAAGGCTTACATTCTGTTACTAAAATAGGCTCATTATTATTTCCTTTGCTTTTCTTTACTCTCCAGAGTGGTATTGGGGAAAACTATAGTCAACTGCAGAGGGAATAGTGGATTGAAGAATAGTGGATCGTACGTTATGTTATATTCAGGGATTACTTCTATTCTTCACTAAAGTTTACACATTTTGTGAGGAAAATAAAAACGTACTTGTCGTAAGACATTAGGATTAAGCCTATAAACATTTTTAAACACTGTATTCTCTTGTTAGTCCCTTAGCGATTTGCTGGAATTCGTATAATAATAGTATTCCAATTACCCTGTATTTATCGTACCCTTTGCCGACGACAATTAAAAACCGAACTTCTTACAACAATGTAGCGTGTTGTGATATACATGTAACGTTTGTTAGGAAAACTATCCCAATACAGAGTGGGCTCTAAATAAAGATATTATTGTTTAAAACAGCATAAATCCTAGCCGAAGTTAAGAGAAATACAAGAACATTGGAACTAGAATGAACAAAAATGAAAAACAAAAACAAAGAAAAAAACGCGTCAATGCATTCACTACTAGGGCGTGTCTTGGGATCGATAAATCATTAACGTTAATTCTCTGTAATCCATTATTATGTCTGCTAACTACTTAAATACCCGAAGTAGTAATTAATAAATACAACTTACAATAAAATATGCACTGTGCTAAGCACGCCTATATTCTTAATAATTAAGAAATTATGACATTTTTTACCAGAGCACCATGGTCAACAGAGTGACTTCTTAAAAGAAGTTTTATGACAAATATTTTGTTTATTTGTTTGTTTTAGAGCAAAGCCACATTGGGCTATCTGTTGTCTATACAGCGGGGATTCGACCCCGGATTTTAGCGTTCTAAGGCTAGAGACTTACCGATGTCCCACCGAGGGACCAAATATTTTAAGCTTCACATATCATATGACCAAAAGGTTTGGACCTAAGAGGTCAAAAGCGCAGAAAAATAGCACATTTGACCTCAACTTAGAATTCCAGCTTACGATTACCAACATTCTGTGTTTGTCTTATTTTTATGTTGCTTTGTTTTTCAGAACCTTCGCGGAAACCTACACAAATAACTATAGATGCATGGCAGTTTCTAATTTAGAACTGATAGATTAGAGGCAAGGCATCCAGTGAACAACATACCCACCACAAACTCGTGGCTTGTCTAGGCTGATCAAATACTGGGATCTGACCGCAGCTCTTATAGAACACTCAAGGCTCCACAGTGCCAAGCGCGTTTTTGCGGCGACGAGTTGCGAACCGTGGACCCTTTGGCTTACGACCCGAACATGGTAATTACTATCTAAGTCCGGTCCATTTCTTGCTATCGTATGCATGAAGAATGTATTAAAAATATTTTATTGCAGTAAACAATTGAATATGCTCTCCACGAATTAGTTATTCATCTGTTAACTTGCAACATTGCAGGCGTCATCCTTTCGCGTGGGAAGCCATTTTCACAAACATGTTTAGACTCGCTAGTTTCATTAAGACTGACTGAAATCCCGACTCCTAACGAGAAGTGGTGACCTTATATTGAGTATAACTGTTCATTAGAACGTGTTTTCTATTGAGATACGAGAACCTGCCTCGTATTATAAATCAAACTTCATATTATGACAGACTGTATTGAAGCACCGAATAAAATTTGTGACCTTTTAGCCTCGTTCAGGGTTTATCAATTATTGTTTAACTGGAGAAAGAGACTGTGATCGGGGATTGAGATTGATGAGAGGGGGAATCGAACCCAGGATTCTAGCATTATAAGTCAAGAAATTTACCCGGGACTTTAACCCAGAACTTCTAGCTAAAAAAAAAACAGTATTCTACAAATATATATAGAGTACTTGTCGTTTTTTCTTCCATGTTCAAATGTTACTAAGTGCCCTCTGTGTCTTCCAAACATCCTCCCGTTTTTTTTTGTTAAAATTTGTAGTTTAATTTGAAAAACCCAATAATAATGAGAAGTCTCGTGTACCTAGACTGAAGGTACAACTATAATATATAAATATTGAAAAAATATTACCAAACATGTTTGTTTGTGGAAATTACATCAAGAAATAAGGTACAGCGAAAATTCTAGGCTTTCTAGGTATGAATATATATTAAAGCCACGTAAATTAACTATTCAAATCGTTTCGGTTAACCTTTTTTTTTTTGTATATAACTAAATCGCTCTTGAGATCATCCTAAATGATTAGGTGTTAAAATAGTTGTTCCTAAGATTTTAACTGATCTCACCGACTTGTAAAGATAATAAATAAATGTACAGGTTTCAGGGAAAATGAAAAAGAAAACTGCTCAGGCCTAGAAACGTATAGCTTAGTTACACGTTTGTCATAATGAGCTACTCTGAATGCAACGCCGGGAAGCAGACGGGCGTGGTTAGGTTGCAACTACCGAAAATCGTATTAGACAAATAGGGAATAGCTCGTTCGTTGAATGTTAATTGCATAGTTGCTTTTGAAGACCATTATCGACCATTCTGCCTGGTTTTATCGTGGAGTTAATACAAAAAAAAAAGGAGGAAAACACGGAACAAAGGAAGTAAACAATTATAGACAATGTTATATATATTGGGTGTAGAAATAGATCCAAGAAAACGGAACGAAGTAAACAATTATAGACAATGTTATATATTGGGTGTAGAAATAGATCCAAGATAACGGAACAAAGGAAGTAAACATTTATAGACAATGTTATATATTGGGTGTAGAAATAGATCCAAGATAACGGAACAAAGGAAGTAAACAATTATAGACAATGTTATATATTGGGTGTAGAAATAGATCCAAGAAAACGGAACAAAGGAAGTAAACAATTATAGACAATGTTGTATATTGGGTGTAGAAATAGATCCAAGAAAACGGAACAAAGGAAGTAAACAATTATAGACAATGTTATATATAATGGGTGCAGAAATAGATCCAAGATAACCCATAAGCAAGTGTCTTCGTTGTTATGAAAAGATGCAACACTCCTAACTACGAATTGTTTGGTGAGATCGTAAGATAATCGAGATTTTACTGAAGTGTTACTACTGGTAACAACAAATACCAGACCGGAGATGTTATCAGAAGACTCGAGATATCCCACTGCAAGTGTTATCACTGGTATCAACGGATTTCAGATATTCAAATGTCAGTGTTATCACTAGTATCGGCAGATCCGAGATACCCTGCTATATTACCACTGGTAAAAATAGGTTAGAGATATCCTGTTATCTTA
Organism: Limulus polyphemus; assembly: GCF_000517525.1. Classification (NCBI taxonomy): domain Eukaryota; kingdom Metazoa; phylum Arthropoda; class Merostomata; order Xiphosura; family Limulidae; genus Limulus; species Limulus polyphemus. The sequence continues at coordinate 101,653 of NW_013669407.1, forward strand.
CCACTGGTAACAACAGGTTAAGAGATGTCCCACTGTCAGTGTTATTACTGGTAACAATAGGTTAGAGATGTCCTGTTATGTTACCATTAGTAACAATAGTTTAGATATCCCACTGTCAGTGTTAGCATTGTTAAATACATGCGTGTGTTCTAAAACTAGTTAGACTGGTGACGTAATAGAATATATTGATTAGCTAGTTGATGAAACCACACAGATCATGTTAGACTAATAGAATATATTGATTAGCTAGTTGATGAAACCACACAGATCATGTTAGACTAGTGACGTAATAGAATATATTGATCAGCTAGTTGATGAAACCACACAGATAATGTTTAATACTAGTTTTCGGTCGCTTTACTGAAGCCTGTGTGAGATTCAGGACGGATACCAACATATTAATACCGCGATTTTCAGACAACTGTATTCTGGCTGGATTTTGTGTTCAATCATTAAAATAATTATTTTATCAAGTATCATTTCAAGTAAGTCGCAATTACAAAAGCCGTTTTTTATTAAAAGAAATATAATATTAAGTTCGATCAAAGAGCTAATGAATCCATAAAAACAAATTACCAACCAATCTCTGGTCACTACTTTGTCATAATTATATTTAAAACTATAAACAGTATAAACTATAATCAGTCCAGTTATACTTGTCATAAGATGTTGTTATTAGACATATATTTTTAACACTGCGTTCTTTATCTAGATTTTCAAGAATTAGAAGAGTTTATAATAATAGTATTCCAACTACACAAAGTTCGACATATCCATTACCGACGACGCGTTTTGCTAAATCCAGAACTCATCAGGGCAGCTGGAATGCAACAAATATAGTAGTGATCGGAACACTATTTATAGTACACTAAAGTTGTTATGGTGTGAACGCCTTTTACAAGCCAACTAATGTAGTGTTTACAAAATGTAATGGGCCTAATATTACAAGTATAATTGTTTTCGGATCATTCCAACTTGGATTTGTCTACAAACTGGTGAAACATGAGTATAATTACTTATGCTTGTCATAAGACACTGTTATGAAAACTCTAATTAATCAGGATTTCAAATGTAATGTTGTAAGAAAGTTAATTAACCCTTCACAAGCCTTCCCCCTTCAATGACTTAGCAGTAAGTGAGAGAGCTTATAACGCAACAAATCGGGTTTCGATACCCACGGTAGGCGGCCCGGCATGGCCAGGTAGATAAGGCGCTCGACTCGCATCTGAGGGTCGCGGGTTCGAATCCCCGTCCCACCAAACATGCTCGCCCATTCAGCCGTGGGGGCGTTATAATGTGACGGTCAATCCCACTATTCGT
>NW_013669407.1:103082-113317 GCF_000517525.1 Limulus polyphemus
GTGGGTGATGATGACTAACTGCCTTCCCTCTAGTCTTACATTGCTAAATAATGGACGGCTAGTGCAGACAGCCCTCGTGTAGCTTTGCGCGAAATTCAAAAACAAACAAACAAACCCACGGTAGGCAAAGATCAGAGAGCCCATGTATAGCTTTGTGCTTATCTAACAAGAAACTGATTAAGGAACGTGTTGTTCAAGTGATTTTTCTATAGTTTTTAAGTTCTACACAATATCCCGAAAAAAAAATCCTTGTTCTTCTTTTTGGTGAAGTGACGAAAACAGTGCCTATAAAGAATGATTTGTTTGTTTGTTTGTTTTGAATTTCGCGCAAAGCTACACGAGGGCTGTCTGCACTAGCCGTCCATTATTTAGCAATGTAAGACTAGAGGGAAGGCAGTTAGTCATCATCACCCACCGCTAACCCCTGGGCTAATCTTTTACCAACGAATAGTGGGATTGATCGTCACATATAAACGTCCCCACGGCTGAAAGGGCGAGCATGTTTGATGGGACGGGGATTCGAACCCGCGTCCCGCAGGTTGCAAGTCGAGCGCCCCCTAACCATCTGGCCATGCCGGGCACGTGGTTGTTTTTAAGCACAACACTATACGATGTGCTATCTGGGCTCTGGCCACCACAGGTATGAAAAATAATGAAAATTGTCCAAAGAACATTGTCGTGTGCACTGGTGGCCTGAATGTTTATTCCCTCCCTTTTCTTTCTAAAGAGCCCCCCCCCTCCCTCTCTCTCTACTAAAATCCGGAATTCCCGGTTATGAACTGAGCGCAGATAGCTCATTATGTAGCTTTGCATTAAGAATATAAAGATATAAAAAAATCTTTACAAGAAAGGCAACTTACAAGACATCCTGTATTCTACCATCAGATAGGCATAAAGTAAATACAAATATGTTGATATCAGCATTATGTACACAAATATGATTATAAACTTGAAGGGTGTTATCAGACTGAATGACCACATATTGGTAAAAATACTACTATGATGAATAACAAAAGAAAAGACGCATTTTAATTACAAATGGCCGATTTCATCAGGACTTGGAAGTCCAAGGTCAACCACGTGGTTTGCATGCAAGAAATGCCCTTCCAGGAAGAGTGTCTCTCTCTGACAATTCTACTCATTGAAATAGACAGGTTTCAGACGCTATACCCAACGCGTTACTTATGATGATAGCAAGTGGATAAATGTAATTACGTTCATATAAGGGACGCGAGTTAAGAATCAAACTTCGCACTTCACGTGACTTGGGAAGTGTTTTCTCTACCATTATCATTAACGTGTCAAAGAAATAGTTGCTAGAGGTACGTGTGATTTTTCACGTAATTTCCTGTGTAACTATTTAATAACTAATGATATTATTCTCATTAACTGGTACTTCCAAATGAAAGTTTAGTTAGCCCCCTAGTGGCACAGCGGTATTTCTGCTAGAAACCGGGTTTCGATACCTGTGATGGGCAGAGTACAGATAGTCCATTGTGTAGCTTTGTGCTTAACTTCAAACAAACAAATCGTTTAGTTAACTTACTTTGTAGTTACGCTTACTAAAAATACGTCCCGTGAATTACAATATTAAAAGTAATTAATCACAGTTTATAAGAACGCTTTTTTGTGTACTAATACAGAGGCTTATCATTATCGCAACAGAGGTGAATCTTAGCACCACGTATGACACGTTTAGCACCTATATTATTCGTGGTGAATCTTTTACCAGTCCACAGTGCAGTGGAGCATTCAATTTCTCCATCAATACGAAAAAAAAAATTATTATGAAAAGAGAACCTTCCGACTCAAGAGAAAAGCTATTGCAACGAAGCTGAGCGTATCTTCTGATTTAACAATATAATAAACAAGGCTCTGAAATTGACAAAAGCACATAAGTTGACAACTACACCGCACAATCAACGGCTGTTTTAAACTGAAAGACGACCGAATAAATTAGAATTACAACAATCTGTGTTGACTGCACGTTTGTCAAATCTCCAATGCAATTCCATTAGACATTTCTGCCTTTTGTCTGCTCAAATGTAGTCTTGAAAGCTGACATCCACGGACATTGGAGGAGCTGTGGAAAGTCTGTCAACGTATGAGGTCCAAACTTTACTTTTCTGTTCTTCACTGCTATAATAGAAATTGCATTAATAGGCAGTAGTGCGTAATAATGGTCATCAGACCGTGCATGATCAACGATGAAGGAAGTCATTCCAAGGGCAACACCATTGACCTCAGCAAATACATAGAAATATTCATATCAAAACTAGGTATTGTCAAACCATGGAGGACTTGTCAGGTTTACTTAACAATTTCGATGTTAAGTTTATGTTTAAATGTAAATATTATAGAAAAAGTATTTTTAGAGTACGTTTCGTTATGCCGGAGACGTGTAGTTTGTGGCATTGATTGACTATAAAATTGAGCAAACAGAAGTATCTAAAAAAGCTTGTTAGCGTCAGCCAACTAAATTCATTGTTTACCGCTGAATTATTGAATTCTGCACAAAGCAACACGAGGGCTATCTGCGCTAGCCGTCCATTATTTAGCAGTGTAAGAGTAGAAGGCAGCTAGTCATCAACACCCACCGCCAACTCTTGGGCTACTCTTTTTCCAACGAATAGTGGGATTGACCGTCACATTATAGTGCCTCCACGGCTGAAAGGGCGAGCATGTTTGGTGTGACGGGGATTCGAACCCGCGACCCTCAGGTTGCAAGTCGAGCGCCCTAACCACCTGGCCATGCCAGGCCTTGTATGAGAAAAAAAAAAATTCAAAATCTCATCATAATAAAAAAAAGCCACAGTAATTTCACGAGTCAACCATTTGATATATTTATAGGAACAAAGCCACAAAATAGATTATGATCAGGCGGTTAAGGCGCTACATTCGCAATCTGAGGTTCGCGAGTTCGAATTCCCTTCACCGAACATTGTCGTCCTTTCAGCCGTGGGGGCATTATAACGTGACCGTCAATTCAACTATTCGTTGGCGACAAAGTAGCCCAAGAGTTGGCGGTGGTTGGTGTTGACTAACTGCCTTCTTCCTAGTTTATCACTTGTAATTTAGGGAAGGCTAGCGCAAAAAGCTTTCTAAACAAATCAACCTAAATCAAAAATTAACGCAGCCTGGTATATAGTTAGGCCTATTACTAGTGTTCTTATTAACGCAAAGCCTGTAAGTAAAATATAACGCCTTATTAAAATTCAAATACTCAGTTTCTTCAGCACTGAAAATCATTCCAGTAAATTTTTGTATTACAAATAGATATTATTGAAAACACAAATATTGTTTGAACTTCAATAGTTGTAAAGATTTTTTTTAAGTTACTTTTTTCGATGAGTTTATTGCAGTTAGTGATTCAGCACGTTCATAAAAATCCAATAACCAAAGTTTAAAAAAAAAGAAAAAGAGATAGAGTTCGCTCTGCATGGCCGCCAGGTGGTTAGGGTGCTCGAATCTCCGTCACACCAAACATGCTCGCCCTTTCAGCCGTGGGGGCGTTATAATGTGACGGTCAACCCCACTATTCGTTGGTAAAAAAGTAACCCAAGAGTTGGCGTTGGGTGGTGATGACTAGCTGCCTTCCCTCTAGTCATACACTGCTAAATTAGGGACGGCTAGCGCAGATAGCCCTCGTGTAGCTTTGCACGAAATTCATAACAAACAAACAGAGTTCGCTATAGTAGGTGAATGTGATATTGCAGATAGTAAGCAGGAAAAAAACAAAAACAGTTATTACTCTCCCTAAAGGTGTGGAGCGTGTATAGGAGTTAGAGCCTTAGACATTAGGTTCTGCAGCCTGATCACTAGGTCATATTCGACCAACTGTAGTAGGCGAATCGTTGTATTCTCTCTACCTTCGTTACATCGCACATGATTCTGCGTTACTTCGTGTGGGTTTTAAAAACATGTACTTAATAAATACAATTGCAATTAATAAATTTACGGAGAATCTGATCGATCACTGGAAATAATAGGATGCCACTCCAGCATAGAATTAGTATATGGACTATAGTATGTTCACAGCCTAGGCTGTGGATCAGGAAGGGGAGTTGGGGGAGAGGAACTCTAGGGTTGAGGCTACTCCAAAACGTGCATTACCCTCCCTCGTAGCCCCAAAACATTGCAATATATGTGGCCACAAGATGTGCATCCTCTATTTTTTTTTTTTTTACCTCGCTTCGGTTCCCTTATCGGGATGAGGTTGACGACACCTCTGGTGTGTCTTCTTATAGTATCGATTTGTATTTTGTTTTTCTGATTGGTTAATCTGGTTTGAACTGAAAACCCCATTAGTCATCTTTCACACATGTGACTTTGTCGCCCCTGTACCCGTTGCCAAGTAAACTGTCTCTGTTTTCTCACGAGTCTGTTGGGACATCGTGATCACTAAGCTGATATTGTCAGATTTACTAACAATTGGGAAGAAAAAGGGCTGTCACAAACTAAGTTAGGCTACTTGTGATTGGTCCAGCTACTATAAGCGACAGTGTCACAAACTAAGTTTGGCTGCTTGTGATTTGTCCAACCAATCACAAGCAGCCAAAGTTATTTCGTGACACTGTCGCTTATAGTAGGTGGACAAATCACAAGCAGCCAAACTTAGTTTGTGACACTGTCGCTTATAGTAGCTGACCAATCACAAGCAGCCAAACTTATTTCGTGACACTGTCGCTTATAGTAGGCAGCTACTATAAGCGACAGTGTCACGAAATAAGTTTGGCTGCTTGTGATTGGTCCAGCTGTAATAAGCAACACTGCTTTCTGCTTCAGTACTGTGTTCAAAGTTCACGTTTCAGCTTAACGTTTCGTTAGTCCTCCCTGCCAAAAGTCACATCATAACATATCACTTGCCAAATCCTTGAATCTACTGTTATCTGTAGTATACTTGTGAGCTTCTGACTGATGAATCCCACGTTACAAAAAACAAAAAACTGATCATGTACATGTAGCTTTCCTAGCAAGTCTTGCGTATTTTATCCCCCCCCCCCCAACAGGTTGGAAATTTAGCTTTGAAAGTTCCGAAGTACATACCAACTTCGAAACTCTGGAATTGTGAGCGGTTTACTTTTATGGTCATCAGAGCAGGGCAAAGAAAATTATAGCACGGTTCTTTGTATACTTTGCGACAACACCCTATCCTATAGCAAAAACGAAAACGTGTACAGCTCGTTCGTGTGTTTTTACCCATTTTATTCTGCTTTTCTTAGTTTTAGTATTTACAGTTCACCGCCGTAGGCAGCGGTATGTCAGGTACATCTTTTGGTGTTCCAATAATTTTGCGTGCACTGAAAGATGCATCAACTGGTGTGCTAATAATCCTATAGATGTAATAGAAGCTGGTAGGTTCAATATCCAGTATCGATAATTGGATTTTTTTTCTCGTGGTTGTCACAGCTCGATAACCCTAGAGAAATACAACTGTGGCTGAAACGTAGCATACATTTCCATCCAAACCGCTCCTGTATAGGAATAACATTTCGAGATGGACCTGTCACTTAGTGGCGAACAATAGTTTTAACGATTGGCGTTTTATTTCGCTTATTTATTAGCTACATCTTCAAAATCATGAATCAGAAAATAATAGACTTTATCACCAAGAAGCCTCTGTCTGGCATGTGACTTAAATTTTATTTGGCTAATTTCTTTATTTCTATAGTTATCTAATGGATTAACTAGTTCCTACTAAGGAAATGGATGTATTGGGACAGGTAGTCCAAATATTTATCTTAATTTTGGCCTAGGCCAAATACATGGGTAGGCCTAACATCTATGGATTAACCAGGTCCTACTAGGAAATGGATGAATTGGGACAGGTAGTCCAAATATGTATCTTAACTTTGGCCTAGGCCTACTTCTCAATACATAGGTAGGCCTAAAATCTATAGATTAACCAGATCCTACTAAGGAATGCATATAGTGAAAAAATGTAGTTTAAATGCCCTGACTTTACTTATCATTCAGGTGGGTTAGGCCTACCCATGTACTGAGAAGTAAACCTAGGCCAAAGTTAAAATAAATGTTTGGACTACCTGTCCCAATATGTCCATTTCCTCTGTGTTTAATGATTTTGGAAAATAAAGGTATATGGATCAACTTGGGGTATCAGGACTATCCGGAAAAAGGGCCCGCAACAAGTCGTACACCATGGTAAGCAAAGGGAGGACTCTTGCAACATACGAGAATCTATTGAACAGAAAGGTCAGTGGCAACAGCACGCAACATAATGAAGGAGGATCACTGTCTGGAAAGCGACACAAATCCCATGTACACAAGCTGCTTCCCTTAGGTAAATCTTACAATCTAGCTGAGAAAAAAAAACAGCGCAGATAAAACGAGTAATATCACTCACAGACTGTGGAAAACTTTATCGAATTCCAGACAACACGGTTTAACGTGGGTTGTTACAGGTTTGATAGTAAGTAGAGTTAACTTTGACCTTTGTATCCACTTTCTAAATTCCTGTCTTGCTCCCAGCACAGTATTCATCGATGATCGTGAATCCCTTTTAAAACGTTTTGCGACATGTTATGTACCACTTAATTCATTAATTGACAATTACATTTATCAATTCATTAATTGATAATTACATTTATCAACGCGCACTTTAGCTTCGTCGAAAGTCATGTGCTGCATTCTTCTCGGGCTAGATACCGTTCAACTAGTTTTGTATAGTTGGTTCTGCCTTTCCTGGAAATGTTGCTGTATTGTTAACATTTTTGTTTGTTAATAATACATAGTCAGCATATGGTTAAACATGGACGTTAACTAAAAAAGTACTTTTAATTAACTATTACTCATGAGAAATATTTAAAGGGGCACTAATCCTTACACCACCTGTCGGAAAAGGTAATTAACCGTATTTCCAGTAAAACATTTGCATTACGTTGCAGATGGATCATACTAAACCTAAATTATGTTTACCACAACGTCTAAAGTTATTATAATGAATTTCGGTTGCTGGACGCCACGTGGGAATCCCCAGCAGTAGGTAGACCCATGATAAATCAGAATCCTTTTAGTATAAAACCATTCATTATGTTAGAGTTTGAATTCCGAGTGACGGGGCACTGTATAACGTCTCGACACAAATGAATGCTCTTAAACCTCAGAATCAAAATTTTTGTTTTCATTCAGAAGATACGGTTTCCTGAGAAAATGACCACATCTTTAATTGAACTGAGTTCTTACTTAAGCATTAAACGGAAGCCATCGTTTAAAGAGACTCCAGAAAGAAGTTTTGATTACATTCGTGTTGTTTCCTCACAGCTCTGACAACAAACATTAAGTTACACTGGTTGTTTGACGTTAATAACACGAACTTAATGTTTGTTGTCAGAGCTGTGGAGAATCAAAATATAAAGATAAACCATAACAACTCTTACGCTCATAACATTTGTTTTTTCTTATGTTTGTAGCGGTCGCCAGGTGAAATCGCAGTAACCTCTGAACAAAGAAAAGGTAATTTTCTTAGGCGTGACCTAATGGTTATTATACTACACAATTCATTTGGTGACCCGTTACAACAAACATCCGCCCCGTCAGTGTACCAAAATAATGGCGTTCAAACCAACTACGATCAGAAAAGAAAAGCCCAAGAGTTGGCGGTGGGTGCTGTTGACTACCTGACTTCCCTGTAGTTTATCAGTTCAAAATTAGGGACGACTTTGTGCAAACACTATTACCTAAATCTCTTTTTGTATTATTTACATTGTTTTTGTTTTCACATGTTTAACTCTTCTTCCATCTCATTTTTACACGAATGTAAGTTAGTATTATTTACATTGTTTTTGTTTTCACATGTTTAACTCTTCTTCCATCTCATTTTTACACGAATGTAGTGTTTAATTAAAGCTTCCCTAAGCTTTTCATATCTTAAATCGGTATGCCCAATTCAGCAGTTCAACCATTGATCTAATATTACTTAGGTAATATAATCAAGTCAACAGTTTAACTTGTGGATCTGATATCCCTAGATTAATATAACTAAGTGATCTGTTGACTTGATTATATTACCTAAGTAATATCAGATCCATGGTTGAATTGTTTGACTTATGGATCTGATATCCCTAGATTCATATAACTAAGTGAGCAATTCAACCATGGACATAGTGGTTAGCGTACTAAGGTTCGAACCACGATATGTCACGGAGTACTCTCCGCACTTTCAGCTGTGTAGGCGTTATAATGTAACGGTCAATCCCATTATTCGGTTAATAGTAGCCGTGCAGGCAGCAAATGCTGCTGAATGGTGGTCCTTATTTTGGTCAGCTGTTCAAAATTAGGGATGGATATTCCTGAACCCTCTGGTCGCTTACGGGCCCGGCATGGCCAGGTGGTTAGGGAGCTCGACTCGCAATCTGCGGGTCGCGGGTTCGAATCCACGTCCCATCAAACATGGTTGCCCTTTCAGACGGGGAGAGGGGTGTTATAATGTGACAGTCACTCCCACCATTCGTTCGTAAAAGAGTAGCCCAAGAGTTGGCGGTAGGTGGTGATGACTAGCTGCCTTCCCTCTAGGTTTACACTGCTAAATTAGAGATGGCTAGCGCAGATAGCCCTCGTGTAGCTTTGCGCGAAATTCAAAGCAAACCAAACCTGGTCGCTTACTGTTTTATCCGTAAAGTTGTCGCGCGAATTTACCGATCTCACGTTAGATAAATTCATTTAGAATATTCTGTACTCGTGGCCCGCTCTGGCTGTCGTAGCAAATCGCCACGAAGGGATCAGAATAATATTAATGTACTTTTTTAGATCCGAACCCCAATGATCCAGTCACATTTGTAGTCTTTCAAAGTAAATGTTCCTAATACGTTTACTTTTTTTGTTTTCTGCCACTATTATTGTGTGTTTTGTAAGAAATAATAAATAAAAAGAAGAATAAAAAAGACACTGGGTGTCTTACATAAGACTAATAAATAAGACAGAAAAGATTAAATGACTACAAAGCATTTCGTTCGGGGATGAGTGTTTACTGATGAACTTTGTACTTTCTATCAACACGAGTTAAAATGTATACTTCGTTTACATATTGTTTTCTTTTTCCTTCTGTTATTGTTACTGTTTTTCTTTTCTAAACGGTTGTTGTTGAAAAGTTAAAACAGATGTTCCCTTATCGGCAGTTAGTTGGCTACCTGCTCAAGCTGGACCTAGAAGTTCCCTTATCCGCAGTTAGTTGGCTACCTACTAAAGTGTTATTCTCCCAAGAAATCTCGGTAAGACACTCGGCAACTCAAGCTGCCAAGCTATTTTTTTTCAGTTCTACAACTCCCGCTACTGGAATAGAACCCAGAACCCTTCATACGTCAGAGAATTGACTTACAATTGAGCTAAAGCGATAACACCTTACCAACCGCTCGTCGGTCGGATTTTAACAAAAACTACATAATGATTAAAGAATGAGTTAGTTGGCTACCTGCTCAAGCTGGACCTGCCCCCCTTATCGGCAGTCAGTTGGCTACCTGCCCAAGCTGGACCTGGATGTCCCTTATCGGCAGTCAGTTGGCTACCTGCTCAAGCTGGACCTAGAAGTTCCCTTATCCGCAGTTAGTTGGCTACCTGCTCAAGCTGGACCTAAATGTCCCTCTATCGGCCCGATAGAGGGACATTTAGGTCCAGCTTGAGCAAGTAGCCAACTAACTGCCGATAGAGGGACATAGTCAAGAAGACTTTTATATTAATTTCCCTTTCAGTCGTCTCTTTTTCACAAGAGAAACTGTGTTCATAAACAGAAAAACACTAAGATAACGTTCTTAAATATGAACCAAACCACTGCTAGTTCTAAGAAAGTAGCGCTAAAGAAGAACAATATATCTTTGCTGCTAAATGCCAAAAATAAGATGAAAATTGTTTGTTTTGTTGCTAAGTGCAAAGCTACGATATGTTCCGTGCGCACCACGGGTATCGAAACCCGTGTTTTCGCGTTATAAGCCTTCCGGCTTACCACTGAGTCACTAGAGGGCAAGAAAAATTGTTTGTTTTGTTGCTAAGTGCAAAGCTACGATATGTTCCGTGCACACCACGGGTATCGAAACCCGTGTTTTCGCGTTATAAGCCTTCCGGCTTACCACTGAGTCACTAGAGGGCAAGAAAAATTAAGTTCTTAATCTAAATAGATAGCTCGAAGTATTCAACAAGTATCCGTACTAAGTTTGTTCATGTACATGTTTATCAATTTTAATGGTTCAAGAGTTCCACCCGAGACCAGGCCAGAACAGAGGGGG
>NW_013669408.1:0-5110 GCF_000517525.1 Limulus polyphemus
ATATAACAGTATTTGTTAGAATGTTTAATATAACAGTATTTGTTAGAATGTTTAATATAACAGTATTTGTTAGAATGTTTAATATAACAGTATTTGTTAGAATGTTTAATATAGCAGTATTTGTTAGAATGTCTAATATAACAGTATTTGTTATAATGTTTAATATAACAGTATTTGTTAGAATGTTTAATATAACAGTATTTGTTAGAATGTTTAATATAACAGTATTTGCTAGAATGTTTAATATAACAGTATTTGTCAGAATGTTTAATATAACAGTATTTGTTATAATGTTTAATATAACAGTATTTGTTAGAATGTTTAATATAACAGTATTTGTCAGAATGGTTAATATAACTGTATTTGTTATAATGTTTAATATAACAGTATTTGTTAGAATGTTTAATATAACAGTATCTGTCAGAATGGTTAATATAACTGTATTTGTTATAATGTTTAATATAACAGTATTTGTTATAATGTTTAATATACCAGTATCTGTCAGAATGTTTAATATAAATGTATTTGTTATAATGTTTAATATAACAGTATTTGTTAGAATGTTTAATATATATATATATATATATCTTTTGTATTTTGATGATAGCCTTAGTAGCTTTGCCATGAAAATGCAAAATACAAATATAAAAAATGCATATATATCATTTTGCATTGTTAGCTTAATATATGGATTTGAGACTAACTTAAGTATCCCAACGTGACTAATCTCGTAGGTTATTATCGATGAAAGTTAGGATATCCAATTGAGGAATCAATGCATTCTTATCATTTGAAGTTTTTTTTGTTTTACGACATTGTATACTGTTAGTTATATCGGTATATTAAGTTAACTATGTTAATTACTGTGTTAATTGTTAGTTCTAGTCTATGCAAGAGGCTTATTTTGATTAAAAGTTAGTGATAAAGGCAAAGCACGAAAAACAAAATAAAAGACCAATCGACATCCTAAGCCTATCTACAACAAAAAGGTGTTCCACGGCTAAAAGAAAAAGAAAAAAATATACGTCTAGTTTCTCTGAAACGCTAGGTCTCTGTTGCACGTGGTTACAGTATAAATAGCGCCATGTGGACTGCTACTCTTCATCTATATATGCATGAACCCTAAAACTACCGACTTGTTATTCCGTTTAGTTCTTTGTTGGATTTCACGAAAGGTTACTCTGGGGCTACCTGCGCTAGCCTTCCTTAATTTCGAAGTGATAGACTAGAAACAAAGCAGCTAGTCAACACCACCTACCGTCAACTCTTTGATTACTCATTACCAACGAATAGTGGGCTTCATCGTCACATTATTACGTCTCTGCGGCTAAAAGTGCGAACATGTTTGGTGATGGGATTCGACCCGCACATTGCGGGTTGAGCACCTTAACCACCAGTCAGTGTCAGACCCCGTTCCGTTTGCTGAGTAATTTTATGTTTGAGCTTGTTTCAAGAAAGATAGAGATCTGACCAAAAATGTAGGAGAATCATGCAGTGATTAGTGGAATTAATGTATCTTTCTTTAATTCTATGCACTTGTGATTAGAGACACTGTATCCAATAAAGTGATGAGCCTGCAAGCAAGTTTTGTACAAATGATTAGCTGGTGGTGTGATCAAAGACTTGGATTGAAATTCTGGTTTGAATTGTTTTGCTATGTTCTTCATCAGTAATTGCTACTTTATAAATTAAACCCTTAAAAACTTTCTTAAGTCAAAGTTTTTCCTTCAAAGATGAAAGGTTCGAAAAATATATTTTAACAAAAAAAAAAAAAAATTAAAATTTGTGTTACTATGATTACTTCCTCTAAGCAAACTGGTATATTACATGTAATGTGAGAAATGTAAGCCTACTTTCCCATTATTAGCACTATTATTAGTGCATGTGAAAATGTCCCCTGGTAACTTCACAGACTAAGTTTAAGCCAGATTAAGTTTTAGTGGGGCCCTAGACCTAGGTAATATATGAGAATAATAATAATAACTCACTCTTACCTCTATTCTGCTGGTTTTACAAACCATTTTTTTTTTTTACTTGGGTGGCCGATAAGGCCATAGGCCCGGGCTTAGATGACCTATGCTTTAATCTGGTACTACTTATAACGTTAAAATTAGAGGTTTGATGCCCGCGGTGGGCTGAGCGTAAATAGCCCATGCTGTAGTTTTGCGCTACAAAACAACAGCATATGAATGCATTTATAAGAGTGCATCTGCGTGAAGTGTAGAAATTGATGACGTTTGAGCTTCCGTATTGTTTGTCTGTTTGTTAAGCACAAATCTACACAATGGTCTAGGAACGTCCTAAAACACACAGCGAAACCTGATTTTTATCGTTATAAGTTCAGACTTAGCACTGAGTCACCGTGTTAAAGCGTTCGCTTAATAAAAGCTTGTAGCACAGCTACGTCTTCCAGGCACCTAATAAACACTACACATCTAGTAGAATTTGTTCGGTCTAAATCTCTTATAATACAATATACATGTTTATTTATTTATACATACAGAGTGGGGCAAAAGTTACTTTGATTGTTTTTGAATTTCGTGCAAGAACTATTTGCGCTAGCCTTTCTTAATTTTGAAATAATAGACTAGACGGAAGGCAGCTAGTCAACGACACCCACCGCCAACTTTCGGGCTACTCTTTATCTACGATAGTGGGATTGACAATCACCTTATAACGCCCCCACGCCTGTAAGGGCGAGCATGTTCGATGACAGGATTCAAATTTGCGACCTGTAGACTACAAGTCGGGCGTCCTCACCACCAAGCCATGCTAGTCCCGCAAAATATACTTTACAGTTAGTAAAGTTCCTACTGTACGGCTGGTATAGTTGATACTATACGGTTGGTTCTAAAGAAAATATTACTAAGACAATTTAATTATTGTTTCTTTGAGAGTTACAGCTAGAAATTAAACAATTCTCTTTCTCTACTTGAAACATCTATATAATCATTTTAGCTCCATTTTGTATATTGTTGTTTAAAGTGGAAACTTGGGAAGAGTGGATTTACTATCCACATTTCAATAAAGATATATTGAATAAAAGTAGTTTTGTTACTAGAGCCACTGAGAACAAAGTTGCTAAAATGTTTACATGTGACTTGTTTAGCCAGCCCAAAATCAAGGTGTATAGAATTATTCCAGAAGTTCTATTCTTTGTAGTTTCTGCAGGACGTTAATTTATCGCATACAACAGCTGGGTACCATTTAAGGAATTGTCATTTTAACTGTTGTTAGACGATGTCTTTCATGTACGTAAAGACAGGCTAAATATGTACCAAAAGGTATAACACTTTACTATAAACACGTGCTTGTATGAGTAAATAGGCACACACGATTAGTACTTTAACACAGTTACGCGGATGTGTACTCATGCACGCACGCACACACATACATACATGCGTAATACATACATACATATATCATTGTTTCTGGCGTCTTTTGTACTCTACCAAAAATGTGTTTCGTTGCATCTTTAATAGCTATTTTTTTCGCTACACAGCTTTTTGTTTACGTAAATATAGGCGGCAGCTAACACCTGTTAGTGTTTAGTTAGGCTTAAATAATTAACATAAATGACGAAACCGAAACCATATGGCAGATGAAAAACTAGACATCAACTGAACGACAAGGAAATGATAGCCCTTGGTAGTCAATATTTCGAAAATATACACTACATTCAAATCCAAAAGGATGCACAAACCAATAACTATATCTTAAACAAGTTAGTTTATGAGATATAGTAAGAACGAATTATTGAAATTAATAGCATTAAATTAACGTTTGTGTCAAGTCCTGGCTAAGCGTGGATTTACTAACTGTTTTTTGTTGTTTTTTTTGTAAGTGATAAAACTTGTATTTCAATTATTTGAAGGTCTTATTTGGGATTTCTGTTGTTGTTACAGCTTATTAACTTGTTTTTTGTTCGACCCTGGTTGTAGCGGCGTTTTTTTTCAGTCCGTTACAACATTTTAATCTAGAACATTTGTCAAACCTGTCTTTACGGCTAACATTTTAATTTAGAATACTTTTCAAACCTGTCTTTACGGCTAACATTTTAATTTAGAATACTTTTCAAACCTGTCTTTACCGCTAACATTTTAATATAGAATACTTTTCAAACCTGTCTTTACCGCCAACATTTTAGTCTAGAATATTTTTCAAACCTGTCTTTACCGCTAACATTTTAATTTAGAATACTTTTCAAACCTGTCTTTACCGCTAACATTTTAATTTAGAATACTTTTCAAACCTGTCTTTACCGCTAACATTTTAATATAGAATACTTTTCAAACCTGTCTTTACCGCCAACATTTTAGTCTAGAATATTTTTCACACCTGTCTTTACTATAGCATTTTAATTTAGAATACCCGTCATGCCTGTTTTTGCTACTAATATTCTAGTATATAATAATTGTCATACGTGTGTATTGTCGAATCGTGACTTCATTAACTTTCGTTCGCTTTTTCTTGATAACTGATTATATATATTTTTATTTACTTCTTAGGAGAATGTTCCCTGCTTTCAAAGTCAAAATGTCCGGCCTGGACAAGAAGGCTAAGTACATCTTGCTAATGGACATCGTAGCTGCAGATGATAGTAGATACAAGTTCCATAACAGTCGGTGGATGGTTGCCGGAAAAGCTGACCCTGAGATGCCCAAAAGGATGTACATCCATCCAGATTCTCCCAACACTGGCGAACAGTGGATGCATAAGGTTGTGTCTTTTCACAAATTGAAGCTTACCAACAACATCTGCGACAAACATGGATATGTATGTGTACACTTATCATGGTTGGATAGATACTGCTAAGTTTTTGTCTCGATGCTTCTGTTGTTTAACTGTCCTAATGTTGTGTAAGTTTTAATACTTGTTTAACTACTGTTGATTAGCAGATCCAATGCTTATTTAACTACTGATGTTTAACAGTCTGAATACTTGTTTAACTACTGTCGTTTAACAGTCTGAATACTTGTTTAACTACTGTTGTTTAACAGTCTGAATACTTGTTTAAATACTGTCGTTTAACAGTCTGAATACTTGTTTAACTACTGTTGTTAACAGTCTGAATACTTGTTTAAATACTGTTGTTTAACAGTCTGAATAC
>NW_013669408.1:6110-7786 GCF_000517525.1 Limulus polyphemus
AATACTTGTTTAACTACTGTCGTTTAACAGTCTGAATACTTGTTTAAATACTGTTGTTTAACTGTCTGAATACTTGTTTAACTACTGTCGTTTAACAGTCTGAATACTTGTTTAAATACTGTTGTTTAACAGTCTGAATACTTGTTTAATACTGTTGTTTAACAGTCTGAATACTTGTTTAATACTGTTGTTTAACAGTCTGAATACTTGTTTAACTACTGTTGTTTAACAGTCTGAATACTTGTTTAACTACTGTCGTTTAACAGTCTGAATACTTGTTTAACTACTGTTGTTTAACAGTCTGAATACTTGTTTAAATACTGTTGTTTAACATTATCGATACTTATTGGTATTTTAATATCCTTTGTTCCTGTCCAATTAACTGATTTCATTGGATACCTCTCCCCCAATCTTAGTAATTTTGTATATACAGAATCAAACCTCTTCTAGTTCACTGACAAGCCGGAACAGGCACTTTTATATGCATGGTCAATATAAACATTTCGCTCGATATTTGCCAGCTGCGGATGCTCGGCATGTTAGATCATTGATTGCGTTTATAGATTTGATGGTCATTCTGTGAAGATAAAGTTTGGAATATTCGCGTAGTTATACAAGTGCTGTCTGGACTATCCATCCAATATTTTGAACTGGTAAACTTGAGGGAAGAGCATCTAATAAACAATATCTGCCGCAGTTTCTGATCAAATAGTGGAATTTGACTGTAGGTCCTAAAACATATCCACGGCTGCAAAATGCTGAGCGCGATTTTGTGTCATCGGGACGCGAACTTCAGACCGCCGGACCCGCATTCCAGCATGCTAGCAACTAGACCATGCCCGGCCCTATCTTTTTTTGTTAAGGCGAATTTTGAAAAGGCAATATATTGTTATTATAAACGTCTGGAACAATTACCGTTGTAAACACTTGTTTTACACACACATAATGATATAGCTTTCTCTCGCAGAGCACGAGGAAGAAACCTACTTGTCTGAAATCTTTTAAGATATACAAATAAAATCAGCTAGTTTTACAACTTTTTCGTTGTCTGTAACAATTATTATAATAAAACGTGTAGTCATTTAACTGGCTTAACATTTTGTCGTGAAGATTTATAAAGAAGGCAAGGACAACGAGTACCTATAAGTTTCAACTAGTTTAGTGTCTCTTGGAATATCAGTTACTTGTTTAATGTCTGAAGTTAAAGCAGGAAAAACAAGACAATATATATGTATCTATTTTTGTTTTAGTTATTTTCCTGCTTTAACTTCAGACATTAAACAAGTAACTGATATTCCAAGAGACACTAAACTAGTTGAAACTTATAGGTACTCGAAGGACAATGAGTACCTATAAGTTTCAACTAGTTTAGTGTCTCTTGGAATATCAGTTACTTGTTTAATGTCTGAAGTTAAAGCAGGAAAATAACTAAAACAAAAATAGATACATATATATTGTCAGAACAACGAGTACCTATAAGTTTCAACTAGTTTAGTGTCTCTTGGAATATCAGTTACTTGTTTAATGTCTGAAGTTAAAGCAGGAAAAACAACGAGTACCTATAAGTTTCAACTAGTTTAGTGTCTCTTGGAATATCAGTTACTTGTTTAATGTCTGAAGTTAAAGCAGGAAAATAACTAAAACAAAAATAGATACATATATATTGTCAGGACAAC
>NW_013669408.1:8740-12273 GCF_000517525.1 Limulus polyphemus
CGAAACCCGGTTTCTAGCGTTGTAAGTCCGCAGGCATACCGCTGTGCTATTGGGGGGCCTTACCGCAGGCAGCGCACCGATAGACAATTGTACAGCTTTGTACTTAATAACAAGGAAATAAATATACACATAAAATCAATGATATTAATAGTGTTTACTGGAATTTACCTAAACTCTCCCGATTATAGAGCCCCGAATATTTCCAGATATGCCTTTATTAACACCACGACGTGTTTTTATAACTTGTTTCGCTATATTTTCTAGATCATTTTGAACTCTATGCACAAATACCAGCCCAGGTTTCACCTCGTACGGGCTAATGACATCCTCAAACTGCCGTACAGTACGTTCCGTACATACGTTTTCAAGGAAACCAGTTTCTACGCTGTTACCGCTTATCAAAATGAAAAGGTAAGTGATATTGAAACACAGTAAACGAAACTTTGAACTACTGTTATACTTTACAACTATATGCAGGTGTTTCTTACATCTGTAGGTTTCAGAGTCACAATAACATCGGGTTAGTGAGGACATCACATGCAATATGTGCGTTTTTCTGTATAACAGACACACAGACAGACACTTGTACGAATAACAGAAATATACACCCGTTAGCCCGAGCGCGTTTGAAAGTTAGTCCTTCATTGCTTCATCCCCGAGGAAGAAAGTACTCCGATTATTCGGTTTCTAATTGTAAAACTATATAACGAACTAACTGCACTCTGTTCACCGCGGAGAATCGAACCCCGGATTTTAGCTTTGACCATCGGGGGACTTTAGTTTTTGAGCCTGCAAACCTGTAAGTATCGTGAAATTTCCATGAATACCAATCTCATGATGGTGGTCTCGTGATTAACGGAAATGACGTCACAAAGCTGAAGACAGTAATTTGATATGTGCTTTTTTTGTTGTTGTGGTGAATCATAAACTACTTTTGTAGCAATAATTTGAAACTGGTTGCTTTTATTGCCTAATTACAAGATAATCAGGCACCTAGGTAGCTCAGCACACAATCTTTATGCAGATTTAAAATGTTACTACTTTTGTAGATAGGCCTAGTGGTAAATATTTCATTTCTCTTTTATTTTATGTTTTTGTCTCCCTCTCTCTTCATAATCATTAATAAATAAACGTAAATAAAATAAAAGACTGTAAAATAAAGACTGATGTGTAGTGGTTTTGCTACTGTTAGTTTCCCCTTTATTAGTGAGGCTAGAAAATAAGCATAATATGTAGTGTTTTTGTTGATGTTTATTTCTACTTTGGCTCCCGATGGTTTAGTGCTAAGTCTAAAAGCTTGCAACACTAAAAATCAGGTTTCGATAATCGGGGCGCCCACAGCATAGATAGCCCACTATGTGGCTTTGTGCTTATCAAGAAACAAATGTTTACTTGTGCGTTGTTAGCAAAGGTGAAAAATACAAATTAACTTGTACTCTTTCTTTTGTTGTTGGTTTTTGCTTTGTTAGCGGAGAGTTAGTTGCTTATAGCATTCTTTTATTGTTGTTGTTGTCATTATTGGTAAAAAAATAACTTTCCAATTCCATATTGTGTTCAGTTGAATAAATCTACTGTAAATAAGACCTGCGCTTGCCTTATTTATATATTTAAGGCTGAAAATATCGTTAGCAGCGAGAATACCCAACTAATGGACCAATGCATTCTAATTTCTATAAGTAGATATATAAGAATAATATAGTTGATTTGCTATATTGATGGCCGGTTTTAGTTTTGGTTTCGCTCTGGGCTTACTCTGTTCAGAAAATATTTTTATAATTATTAATGAAAATTCTGTTAAAGTACATAAAACTATCCAAGACACACACACACTCATATTTTGTACACAATGGGTTTATTTATTACAGAGAAAAGACGTCAAAACAAGTTATTGTAATTAATGTATATACACCCTCGTTTGAAATGTATGTATGTAATTATTTCTACAACCATTATCATAAATGGTTAAGTTTCCTATTGCTAAATAGTCAAGTATGAAAAGCCAAAAAGTATAGTTCACAGATCTATATATATACACAAATATCCAGCAGAAATTACCTATAAATTCCAATTAAACATCTTGTATGTAAATTTTGGAATTTTTAACGTGTTTGTTTTGGGTTGTTGTTTTTTTTCTTCACTGCTGATTCTAGAAAATGTCGGAAAATGGTTGCTATGTCACGCATGGTTCGAACATATATTTTTTTACACCCGTAAAATACTTTGATGCTATCCAAGCTGGAAGATTGAAATGCCAGCAGGTGGAGAAAAACAAAATGTTGTTGTTTGTTATTAAGCACAAAACTACACAAAGGGCTTCTGTGCTCTGCCCACCACGGGTATCGAAACCCCGTTTCTAGCAGTATAAGTCCACAGACGTCACTGGACGACGCTGTGTCACTGGGGAGGGGGCAAGAAATACAAAATGTGGACTGTAGTTGAATTCATTTGGTATCAAACAAACTATGTTAGTGATTTCTGAGTTCGAACCGTCAGTAACTTTACGAATGAAAAAAAATAGATATTCTTATTTTTCACCAGCCTGCTCTGGATTGCCATTTCTATAGTAAGTTATGTAAGAAGGATCTTCAATGGCACAGCGATAAACTTTATGGTTTATAACGCTAGAATTCGGGGATTGATTCCCTAGGCGGACATAGCGCATTAAGCAAACAGACATGAAACAAGGAAGTGACTACCAATGCACGTGTTCTACACAGTTCCAGATCATTTGAGTGATTTCTAACTAACTATATGTTTATGTCTTTATTATAGAGTGTAAAATACAATTTTTGTTTGTTGATTTTTTTTTTAATTTCGCTTAAAGCTACACGAGAGCTATCTGCGCTTTCTGTCCCTAATTTATCACTGATAGACTAGAGGGAGTGCAGCGACTCTACGCCACCCACCCCTTAATCTTGGGCTGCTTTTTACCAACAAATAATGGGATTGACCGTCACTTTATAATGCCCCGCGGCTGAAAAGGCAAGTATGTTCGGTGACGGGGATTCAAACCCACGACCATCAGACTGCGAGTCGAGTACTTTAATCACCATGCCATGGCAGATCAGGAAAATCCATTTCTGTCCAAGAAGTCTCATCAGAATTAGATATCTAACGACCATTTTAATAATGTTTTGAAATATGTACCTACAACTTGTGATCGGTCTGTTATGAGAGCATATATATGGACTATATTATCTGCTAGTTACACAATGAGGACAAAGTGTGGGGGGTGGTGTCATCGGCCGTTAGCAACAAAGGCCACGAGGAAGAAGTAGAGAGTTCATGAGCTGTGAGCTACACAGGCCACGAGGAAGAAGTAGAGGTTTCACGAGCTGTTAGCTACACATGCCACGAGGAAGAAGTAGAGGTTTCACGAGCTGTTAGCTAAACAGACCAAAGAAGAAGTAGAGAGTTCACGAGCTGTTAGCTAAACAGGCCACGAGGAAGAAGTAGAGGTTTCACCAACTGTTAGCTAGACAGGCCACGAAGAAGAAGTAGAGGGTTCACGAACTGTTAGCTAAACAGGCCAC
>NW_013669408.1:13273-18050 GCF_000517525.1 Limulus polyphemus
CAACTGTTAGCTAGACAGGCCACGAAGAAGAAGTAGAGGGTTCACGAACTGTTAGCTAAACAGGCCACGAGGAAGAAGTAGAGGTTTCACGAGCTGTTAGCTAAACAGGCCACGAAGAAGAAGTAAAGGGTTCATGAGCTGTTAGCTAAACAGGCTACGAGGAAGAAGTAGAGGGTTCACGAGCTGTTAGCTAAACAGGCCACGAAGAAGTAGAGGGTTCACGAGCTGTTAGCTAAACAGGCCACGCCTCTACTTCTTCCTTGTTTAGCTAACAGCTCGTGAAGGCCACGAGGAAGAAGTAGAGGTTTCACGAGCTGTTAGCTAAACAGGCCACGAGGAAGAAGTAGAGGTTTCACGAGCTGTTAGCTAAACAGGCCACGAGGAATAAGTAGAGAGTTCACGAGCTGTTAGCTAAACAGGCCACGAAGAAGTAGAGGGCTCACGAGCTGTTAGCTAAACAAGCCACGAATAAGAAGTAGAGGGCTCACGAGCTATTAGCTAGTAGGTCACGATGAAGCTTATCAAAGAAAGTTCTGATGTGTAGAATGAATTGATCCCTGTTTATAGTCGTCTTCTCGGCTAGATGCGCTGTTCTCGTACATTGATGTCTCTTTCCTCAATTTCCGCACTTCTCCATACATTAGGGGAATGAGGGACGTTTGCTTAGATGGTTTTCCATAGACATAAATGCTTACATTTTTGTAAGGCGTAATATGCAGTATTTTGTTACTTACTGCTTCTTTTAGGCGTTACATGTGTTGTTTTATTACTAAGTTCTTTTATGCTAAGTTTGTATGTGTGTACGTGAATATATATAAATAATATTTACCCGAGATTTTAAGTGGATATTATTTCCCCTACCGGATTTCTGTTACTTCTATCAACCTATATAATATATATTACTCTAATTATCTGGAGAGCAAAGGAAAATATGTTATAACATATCAACCACACTACAGTATTGACGAGGCCTTTCTCCCACTTCCATCAGGATTGCTGGTATATGACGGACATAGCAGTGGTCTATGCGTTATATTAATGATATATATATATATATATAACCTGTTTGCATGAACAACTGTTAAAGAGTGGTCCAGTTTAAGCAAGTAGATTGCAATCATTATTAATTTTACTAAAATGATTTACAAATCAGGCTTTAAGGTAACACAGAAGAAACCAGGATTACAAAGGGAAAGCCAAATTTGTAACTCCGGAACTATAAGCAAATATTTTGCTTAATAATATCCCTTCACACCCTGGCATATCTTTTGTTGCCTAGTAACACGATTTTATTGCTCTGTATCGTGTATGTTGCTTAGTAACCTCTCTAGAGATCCTTGTCTCGCCTGTTGCTTATTTACATCCCTTGAAATCCTGCTATACATCTTGCATAGTAACACGTCTTCATTGCTCTGTTTCTTGTACACTGCATAGTAGGTTCACTCAGGATCCTTGTATCATCTGTTGCTTAGAAACATTCCTTGAGATCGTGGCATATCTCATGTTGCCTAGTAACACGTCTTTACTGTGTATGTTGCTTTGTGATCTAATTTGGGATCCTTGTCTCGCCTATTGTTCAGTAACATCCCTTGAAATCCTGGCATATCTTCTGTCGTCTTGTAACACATATTAACTGCTCTCTTGTATGTTACTAAGTAATCTTACTAGGGATCCTTGTGTCGCATGTTGCTTATTTACATCCCTTGAAATCCTGCTCTTTATTTTGTTGCCTAGTAATGTGTTATAACTGCACTGTATTACATGTTACTTAGTAACCTCTCTTGTAATCTATGTGCTGTGCGTGTTTCCTAGTATTGTGTCATCAAAACCTTAAAATATGTTTCATAATAGCGTCTGTTTAGTCATTCAGGCTCAGCTGCTGACAAGTAACGTCGTTCTGAGTTAATAAGTTAGTTGTTGACATAGTATATACACCACGCCTGTTAAACACTATAATTGATTTATACCCAGTCAACATCATATATGCAACCACGAATACTAAGAATGTCCTATGCATTAAATCGTTATTGATATAGGGTACACGTAACAATGGTTCAAACCCTCCAACGTCGTCGGCCCGGTAGCTGTTGATCTATGTACGGAGACAAGATATTCCTTCGCCGGTTTACGAGTTCCACGGTTTCTCACTCAAGGATGCCTTCAAGCGTTCCGCTGCAATGTACACATCAAGACGCGCATTCTGCTTTTACTTTTAACTTCGTGCTCTCACTGCACGGCAGTTTCGCCAGCGATAATTATTATACAATACTCCACGATTTTAATGCTTTCTAATCTTTGATCAATGGATAATGTTTAGATTTCCGATTTCTCTCCACTGTTACTCCTGTTACCCCTCAGCCTGACCCGGAGTGAATATGCTTTCCACGTTCATCCAGCTAGGAAAGCTACCAGTGTTGTCGATCTACAACATCGTCCAACGACCGCATAAGCGAAACGGCGTTTTCGGCATTTAACTAAAACATGGGTATTCGAATTTTTGGAAAATGTTTTGCAGAATACATATAATCATGTTTCGTTTCTACAATCGCTTCGCGCCCCGGTGGCTCAGCGGAAAGTCTGAAGGCTTGTAACGCTAAAATCGGGATTCGATACCCAAGGTATCACCAATTTGGATCAGGTTTACAAAATACTTTGGGACGAAAATTTTCTCCTAAACCAACCCAAAACTCAAAATAAAGAGATTGTTTAGAAACAATAGAAATCATCAAAGCAGACGATTTTTCAATAACAGTGATAATGGTCCTAGCACCATCAGACGAATTTTGCAGTTTTTCCACCTAGCTCTTCTCTCACACACACTTGACCAGCCTTGACCTTGTCTTCAGCCATAATCCTGTCGCTAAGTGACAACATTCCTTAGCATTAAACCCTGGAGCCTTAGCTGTAAATCATACCTGAAGAAGATAGACCAATATATATGTTGAAACAAATAAAACCACTTCATTATGATTAATAATAGTTATTTACCAGTTTAATGTTAATTATATCAGCACAGTTGGCTTCCAATCACAAGTAAGAAACAAAACAAAAGGCAATGGCTTAATGTTAAGAAATCCCAGCCAGTGTGGTTGGGGAAAATCCTCGTTGGTACATTAGATGACAGATACAGTGGTTGACATATTATTACATATTCTTCTTTGTTCTCACTCATAAGTTCTTAGAATTGCCCCCCCCCCCCCAGTGGTACATCGGTATGTCTGCGGATTTATAACGTAGAGCACAGATAGCCCATTGTATAGCTTTGTGCTTAACCTTAAACATTCTTAAAATTAGCCGCAATTTACTCACGCCATCTTGTGAGGTTTTTCCAAACTAAATAATATGGAAACAGAAAAACTAGGCCAACAGTTGATGAGACTACCATTTCAACCGTTAGTTTAAAAAAGATACTTTAGCGAACTCGAGATATCCCTTAGTTCTACATAAGGGATCGTGAAGATATATTAAAGTTGTTTTGTGGCCCGTAACAAGGTATATGTGAGAGAAGACGCTACAAACATGTACGAGTCTTTCTTCAGAAATTCCTATCGCGTTTTGTACATTGCACAAACAAATCAAACGTCAGATATATGAGGCGAAGGAAAAAGGTGTAAAATAAAAACTTTTAACTTGCAAATATCAGACAGATAAAAACAAGTATTTCATTGCAGAAAACGAAAATTTTTCTCGAAGTATAAATAAACACATTTCTGATTGTTAAAACTTTTATTGTATTAAACCATGTCTTACAACACCTGTACTCAAAAGTAAGCTTGAGGGCCTATAGGTAAAGAAATCTGGGTTCAGTCTTTACGGTGGAAAAAGCCCAAATATTCCATTGTGCAGCTTTGTGCTTATAAGAAAACATATACAACAGTATTTTTTTTTAACTAATAGAATTCCACAAGCCATTCAAAGAAATTGATCCAGCTTCATTACGGAATTTGATTTTACTTATAAATGGACAGATTTTATATATGCCTTAATTCATTAATTTTCAAAATCATTTTTGTTTCTCATGAAGTAATATCTCAGTTAAAACTCGATACATTTAAGTATTGTTAAAGTCATAAATATTTGTACAGGTTTACACCTTTCTTTTTTCCCTCTAGATCTATATATTTAAAATACTTTTGGCAAATGTAATACCCATTCCAAACCAATAGTAGTAAGGTGTTATCGACTATCACAACTATAATAACTTGTTTAACCCTATAAAGCATTTTTCTGCAATGTTTAGGAACCAACTTGCTTGTGGTTCCACACCTTTGTTCGTTACAGGTTCCCTAATAACATACAAAAATTTGGACAAGAAAAGATAATTCCATTAAATACTGCCAGTGTTTTTTATGTATTCATAGACAATGAAAGATTTTGCCTGGTCTCTTGTCATTTGTTTATATTTTTTTTACAGTGAATGTTGTGACAGAGAAAAACAGAATTACTCAATGTGATGTAATATTTGGACCCCACCGGTAGTGAGAGGTATAAACTATAAATGCACGAACCGAGAAATCGGAGGAGTGGCTGCTGTGTCGAAAGTGCACAGCAGTATCATAGTACCTCTAGTGGACATTAGTTTCGTACAACACCTTATTATAGTGCCTCTAGTGGACATTAGTTTCGTACAACACCTTATTATAGTGCCTCTAGTTGACATTAGTGTCGCACAACACCTTATTATAGTGCCTCTAGTTGACATTAGTTTCGCACAACACCTTATTATAGTGCCTCTAGTTGACATTAGTTTCGCACAACACCTTATCATAGTACTTCT
>NW_013669408.1:18786-32125 GCF_000517525.1 Limulus polyphemus
ACCTTATTATAGTGCCTCTAGTTGACATTAGTTTCGCACAACACCTTATTATAGTGCCTCTAGTTGACATTAGTTTCGCACAACACCTTATCATAGTACTTCTAGTGAACATTAGTTACCAGATTTCACAAAATTTCACCTTACCAAAAGGTCCTTACCGGGCATTAAGTTAAAAGGTTTCGCACTGCAATTTACTGAAGTACCTCCACTATATGGTAGATACCAGGTTTCGAACAGCACTTTACCAAAGTAACTCTATTAATCCATCAACTTCGTCGGCACCTTGGAGTAATTAGAATAAACGTCCAAGTGAAACATTACACAGCTGAGGAGCAGTTTAGGTATTACTAGCCCCAGAGTAATTAGAATAAACGTCCAAGTGAAACATTACACAGCTGAGGAGCAGTTTAGGTATTACTAGCCCCAGAGTAATTAGAATAAACGTCCAAGTGAAACATTACACAGCTGAGGAGCAGTTTAGGTATTACTAGCCCCAGACTAATTAGAATAAATGTCTAAGTGAAACGCTGCACAGCTGAGGAGCAGTTTAGGTGTTGAGAAAATGCTTTCTGAATTATTGCGTTTATAATGAGAATAAGTGTATCTATTAAAATTGTTTGTTTTATATTTTCACACTTCTTGTTGAGATGCTGTATTTTTCTATTAGAAATAATTTGTACTGATTTTCCACAATCAGATAACACAGCTAAAAATCGACAACAACCCCTTTGCCAAAGGATTTCGGGATACTGGAGGCGCAAAGAGAGAAAAAAAGTAAGTACATACACAAAAAAAGTCTTAACAAGTTTTTATTGTCATTATTTAATGCGGTTGTTTGTTTGTGTGATTGCTATAAACACGCTTTTCTAAGGGCATATAAGTCCAGCTAGGCCTATCTTGTCTCGTAACGTTGGATTCCCAAAGTTTTTCAACTCATGACTCATTACAGGGCCCTTATAAACAATCTCAAATCGAGGCTAGCTAGTTATGCGGTGCTATTAGGATGATCAGTGATTTATTTACGTTGCGCACTGATACCCTGGTTCTACCAACTGTTTAAAATATTATATAATCATGTACAATGGCTCATACTTGTTGTGTTAGTCATGATCTGACGACATATTAAAAAAATCATGGAATGGACGAATCAGAAACATAGTTTGTTATTAAATGTGTTTTTTTTGGTTGTTTTGAAATTCGCGCAAAGCTACTCGAGGGCTATCTTCGCTAACTGTCCCTAATTTTCAAGTTATAGACTAGAGGGAAGGCAGCTAGTCAACACCACCTACCGCTTACTTTTGGGCTACTCTTTACCAACGAATAGTGAGATTGACTGTTACATTATAACGCCCCCACGGTTGAAAGGGCGAGAATGTTCGATGACGGGATTCGAATTTGCCACCCGCATATTGCAAGTCGAATGTTCTAACCAACAGGCATGCCCTATAGAAAAAAATATTACATCACGGTAACACTTAATGATAAGAAAATTATCGTCTAACTATTGAGCTATCGTAAGTGCATGATGAAAACTTTATTTCACTGAAATCAGAACTGAAGATATACTTGTTTGTAAATGTTAGTGGGTAGGTCTTCTTTCCTACTTTAATATTATTCTATCCTCTCCATCTAGAATGCGGTATGTCTGCGGACTTACAACGCTAGAATCCGGGTTTCGACACCCGTGGTGGGCAGAGCACAGATAGCCCATTGTGTAGCTTTGTGCTTAATTACAAACAAACAAACCACCTATAATGAGTTGGCCGACAACTCAATATGTCGTATGAAACATTTTAAATGTTGTCTTGAAAAGTTTATCAATAAATTGCATCAATGTTGCCTGACTGTCAAGGCTATTGTCATGCATGAATGACGTTGCAACTCACTTTGTAGACAGCGAAAAAAACACTGATTCATTTAGGCCTAATTTACGACAGCATAAATATCCTCTTTTTTCAAATTTCGGACACCCTCCAATGGTTCAGCGATAAGCTAAAAATCAGAGTTCGATATACACAGTAGGCACAACGCAGCTTTGTGCTTAAAAACAAACAATTAAATCAAATTTGGAAATTTATAATTTCAGTATTTAGTTCAGTGTAAAAGTGTTTATTATTTATTGTACACATCGTTGTAATGAAGACTACCCATTAAAACATTTCCAAGGTTGTCACGGTCTTCACCTGGCTTAGAACTATAAAATACATAATTACCAACTACTTTTAGAATATCTTCGCTCAAAACATGTGTTAGTTTGATTTATCAATATGAATTCACAAAGGTTCTCAAAAATAGACAGGAAACCATTCTTACTAACATGAAACTGAAATCTGTCAACAATGGTTATAAAATGTCTAAACAAACAGACTGGGGTATTTCTTACCAACTTAAAAATGAAATCTGTCAACAATTTATAAAATGTCTAAACAAGCAGACTGGGACGAGAAAGTTGACGTTAAGACGTTTGCCTTTTTCTTTGAAAGTTTCAACAAGAACACAGATGCCCTGGGCCATTCACTCCCCTTCTTTTAGGACGTACATATGCTTGTTCCACAAATACATAAAATAGGATTCAATGTCTGCGTATATCACGTAACTCCTCCTAAACCGCTGGTAAGTGGTACCAAACGAATCAGCTCTGTCCTGAGACTTGAAAAAAGGTAAAAATGTTCACCCCACTCTTTGGAGAACCCGGGGATTTCCCGAAAACCCCTTCTCCTAAACTCCTGGATTCACCAACTTCTAAGTGGTGCCAAACGAATCGTCTCGGCCCCGAGATTTGCACAAAGGTAAAACTTTTCACCCAATCCCTTAAGGAACCCGGGTATTTTGCGAAAATACTTTTACGGGAATCCCCGAAAGCGGACCCCAAATTTGCCATTGATTTACATTAGAGCAAGTAAGTAAGTAGGTTTACTAATTACCGCTCGTAACTTGGTTAAAAAATGCTATTTGCATTATAGCGGCAATGATCATTAAACTGAAAAAAGTGCAAAATAGTAGTTCCAGCATCAATTTTGCATTGTAGCGTCCCTTTAAATGTAGGCCGTAGGCCCACAGGTTACTAATTTTTAAGTAATGACTTCCTGTATAGAGAGTTGTTCATTTTATAACTACCTGGTGACTTGTAGGATTTTATATACTTCCTATGTAAAGAGTTAAGTATTTGAACCCCTATATCTATCCATGTATATTTTGTGATTAGTAGTACATTGACTTCATGGTTAATTACATTTGCTTGGTTTGTTGTTAAACACAAAACTTTACAAGGGGCTGTATGTACTGTGCCCACCAACGGATATCGAAATAAGGCTTTTAGCGTTATAAATCTTCAGACTTGCCACTGAGCCACTGGAGGACAGTTACATTTGTTGAAAAATATTTTATTTATTGGCATTTATTAACAGGATCTATAGCATTACAAACTTCATAATTAATAACACTGAAATAGTCCTCTCCCCGGTGTAATAGCGGTAAGTCCCGGATTTACGACGTTAATATCAGGGGCTCGATTCCCCTCGTTGGGCACAGCAGATAGCCGGATGTGGCTTTGCAACAAAACACGCACATAACACTGAAATAATAATTAGAATGTTGTTAATCACATAAATTTAATATTTATTATTTATGATATATCTAGTCAGACACGAAACAAGAATTTTGATATCACACTAGCTTCAGTAAGGTTGCCTTTACCACACATGCATTACAATGAATACATTGAAATAATTGTTTGGTGACACTTCTTAATTTCAAATAACGTGAATGCATAATGAATTTGTAATACGTGTCTGTGGCTGCTTCTCTGTTTAGGTAATGATGAAACTTTTTGAATTAAAGGTGGTGATTCATCACCATCTTTGTATAAATATCCACGGCATTTTACACCCGAGTTTGACCCATGAAGATCATCCCTTTCCGGAGAAATTTGGAACGTGCACACCCTCTTTGCCAACTGACTGAATGGACTGGGACAGAAG
This sequence comes from Limulus polyphemus, assembly GCF_000517525.1. NCBI lineage: Eukaryota > Metazoa > Arthropoda > Merostomata > Xiphosura > Limulidae > Limulus > Limulus polyphemus. The sequence continues at coordinate 22,767 of NW_013669408.1, forward strand.
CTTCATCACAAAACAACCGCAGAAAGTGTCCAAAGTCTATTATTTTTTCGTTTCAGTTAAAGAACTTTCTTGACATTTTTCTTATGAAATTCGTAATTTATTTTCTTTAACTTGAAAAGTTTCTTCTAACATACACCTGTCTTCATTTTTAGGCGCCATTGCTTACTTCTGAAATCACAGTCCTCTCACACATCTGTTTTGGAGGCCACATCAAAGGACTCAGATAACCAGAACAAGGAGAGCTTAGACGTAGATTTGGTAGACGAATTCACCCATGATGATGACAGAATTGATGTAGATAGCGTTGTTGACCACAAACCAATTTCAGAGAGCCACTCAAACGGTAGGTAATGTGGAAAGAGTTTAGAGTTTTGTCTAAATAAAAAATCTGTATTTTTTAAACTTATAATTTCATGAATTAACTGAAAGAACACGTGTCCTTGTAATAAATGACAGCGTATTTACAAATCAAGGCTTAGCCTTGTTTTAAGTACAATATCATTGTGAAGTATATTGTAAAAACGATTATTCTTCAGTGTTTTATCATTTTAAACCATTGTTCTGTGTAGAGAAAACGATGCCATACATTACCTCTGTATGTAATTCTGAGAAAAGACGAACATTTGCACTCTTGGAGCTGTTCTTAAACATAAATACATGAATACAAATAATCGATGTTAAATATAAAATAAATAATAATATTGTGATATTAATCCTTACCTTAAAAATATAAGTAGAAAATAACTTAAATAAGCTTAATAATAATTACACTTCACTTACTTAATCTGGTTCCAACCATAATAGTCGTTGTTCATGAAATTGATGATGGTGATATATATATATATATAATGCGCTTAACAATTAATATGTCTGTTGTATCCCAGTCGGTCTGATGAGCCCTGGTATCAGGCTTCATCGGCACTGGATATGGAAGATTTATTGTGGTTCACATATTGCAACATATTCTTATTTGCTCTCACTCATAAGTTCTTAAAATTAATACCGAAAAATTTTCATTTTTTCAGATTAGATACAAGATATTAATTTCATTTTATGTTGCCGTTAAAGTTATATTTTATATGTTGTAGAAGAGTGCGTTGAAAAAGTGTCAACACAAGAAGAACTCGGTCCAGTAAACAAATGTCGTAACTTATATCTTGCTAGTCCCGATGCCAAAGTCACAACCGAGAAGAACCAAGTGCCGAGGAAGAAAGGTTGCCCCTGGGAGTCTGTTTCTTCATCCGATATTAACACTGGATACGTAACCTTTGATGCTCCTCATTCAATTAACCAAAGCCTGCCCGTTGGTGCAGACCTTGCCTACCCTCGTATACTACCTTACCTATATCCCCCAAGTATGTTTTCTCAACTATTCTTCCCCCCGAACTCGGGTTCAGCGTTACAAACCCGGTCCTTGACGCATGGCTACACTGGTTTAGTGGACTTGGGAAGCCGATTAAGGGAACATCGCTTTGTACCGTACTCCCTGACGTCACTAAATGGGACACCTTCTCCGCTATCCGCCTTTGGTGGCACTGCTTCCCACATACCATCTTCTTCCTTGATATCACAAATGTCCGAGAGTTCCTGCGGTGACTTAAGGAGCATTGAAAACTTAGTGAACGGAAGACATGGGTGGATATCTTTTGATTCAGCAAACGTCCCGGGGGCAATAAAGAGCAAAAACCTTGTTTAAAATCAAAAACACCAAACAACGAATTATATTCCGCCCTCATGATTTCAAACACTAGTAGCACTAAACATCTGGGCTAAAAACGATTAACACTTGTATCTAATTGCTACAGTTCGTCATCAGGGCTGAAACCGACTGACACTTACATTCAAGTTTCACAGTTGTCATCAGAACTGAAAACGATTAACGCTTTCAACCCAGTCAACCAAATTTAACACTTCGTCATCAGGACTGAAAACGAATAACGCTTTCAACCCAGTCAACCAAATTTAACACTTCGTCATCAGGACTGAAAACGAATAACGCTTTCAACCCAGTCAACCAAATTTAACACTTCGTCATCAGGACTGAAAACGAATAACGCTTTCAACCCAGTCAACCAAATTTAACACTTCGTCATCAGGACTGAAAACGAATAATGCTTTCAACCCAGTCAACCAAGTTTAACAGTTCGTCAATAGGACTAAAAACGATTAATGCTTTCAACTAAGTTTCGCAGCTCGTCATCAAGGCTGAAAACGTCTAATATTCGCATCCATGTTTCATAGTTTTTGTTTTTTAAGAATGCAAAAGTCTAAAAATATGCAAATTTAATTGACTTACGCATGTTGCTGTTGTCCATTTTACTCCTTCTCACAAACTCTCAGAAATGATTTAAGAAGTACAAAAGATATTGTTGCAATGGAGTGTCGGAAATTTATTGGAAGTTTCACGTGCCATATAAGACAAGATATCGGAGAGAGTTCTATGTAAAAGATGTACATATGGAAAACGCTGAGATTCTTAATTACCCAAACTGGAAATGTCAAACTTTAATAAGGTTAGTCATTGTAAATGTTTCTTTTGAGTATGTTGAGGAGTAAAAAGGCTTAGTTCGGACAATAAATAGTTTTTACTTAAACTAACCATAGGTTAATACATTACTCTGACTAATATTAAGTAAAGACGAACTTTGATTTTATAATGAGACTAAATAATCTATACTGACCACAGGTCAGAAACATTTTGACTATCTACCTAAAGACGTATTTTTATATTTTTTGGTCAGGACTTTACATCTACATGCAACATGCAACGTCATACAATCAACTTTGTGTCAAGACTTGGGCATGACAAAATATTTCGCTCCATACAACTTTTTAGGACGAACTCTAATCCTTTTTTTTGTAATAAAATACAAAGGATCTTTACTGACCATACGTACAGACTAAAACAATAAAACGCTGATTTCTAAAGGGGATGACCACAGTTTCGAGCCTAGTGTGAGAAAATGAGGATCAATCATCAAATAACGAATGTTTACAGTAAACAAGAATTGATTGTTGCTCTTCGTATCCGAGTAACAAACTTTGTACTCGTCTGAGTGATTTTCAGTGCAATTCTTATCTTTGCTTCCTGTGTCTTCAACTGCCAAATAACACCAATGGGAAGCATAGGTGTGGAAGAAGGGGTTATTTCGTCAAAAGGATGTCACCTTTTTTTTACGGTATTTACACTTATTTTCAACAATGTAGATTTTTGTCTAATACACTCACTTTTTATCATATAATAATGGTTTTATTTTAACAACAACAACAAAAAAAAAACAGCAACAGAGGGGAACAGTGAATGATTAAGACACCTCTGGTGTTAGTTAATAATATATCTTAAATTAATTTATTTTCGTAAGGTAGAATGAATATTTGGGCAAACGTGATGAAATGTCTTGATAACATATTTACATAAACTCGCAAGTCTGAAGTTTCAACATCTGACTGTCCTGACTATAGTCTTGTCCAATATCCTTCAATTCTTACTGACCTGAACCTCTCAATAAATGGTAAATTAAAATGGGTCTTCAGATTCAATATCATTACATTTTGACTTTCCTTCGAGTTTTTTTTTTTTTTCGAATTACACAATTGGTGAATATGAGATGTTTTAATAACTAAATCCTTCGGAGTTATAAGGAGGAAGTATACGTAAAATGTGAGTTATATGTTGATTTTGTTAAGCTCAAGCTCCAACAAACCGCCACTCAATATATTTTTTCAACTCAGCTCAAATAATTGTGCAATTAAACAGACATTTTTTTACACCCAACGTTTCGCTTATGTACCTCTTGCAGAAAAAAGATTGCAGAAATGTAAGATAATATACTTATTAATACATGTCGAACACTCCAGTTTGCATTACAACAATTAAAATGCCAAAATAATTCTCCAATTGTTCCTTTTAAAAAAAAACTTTACATATTATGTTCAGGAAGTCTTTATGACGATATTGATGTGAAGTTATATCTGTTCTCAATGAGTCCTTAACTTAACTAGCATCTTCTACTGGTGTTTACAAATATAATTTCCGATAAACTTAAATTTTTTTGGTTAAGCGTACAGATGCCAAAACATTTAATACCATTTTTACCTGTCCCTAAAAGTGAGCATAGTTAGGTTAGAAAACTAAATCTCCAAAGAAATATCTGAAGAGTTTTAGATACAGTAATACTATATATACTTCATTTAATTTAAAGATGTATATATATATATATCTTTTAAACCTCAAAACAAATTTTGTTTAACGTTTTTACAACATTCTCTGCAACATCTTAACTCCTGTTAAAATGTAAAATAATCAAATTCAACATGGTGAGCGCATGCTCAGTGCTCTGACTTTAAGTTGTAAGGTTTTGAAACTTGTCTAATTTCAATAATGACATTTTACGTTTTCGTAGAGCTTCAAATAAAAATAAGTTATATTCGGATTTACCTTAATTTTTAAACAGTAAGCACCACCAATGATATAATGAAGATATATATCTTCTGGAATGGTTTATGTTATTGTTTCTATTACAGTTTTAATGAATAACGTTTCCATATTAACATATATGACCTTAATTCATGGCTTTTTTGTTCAAACCAATCACGGTACCGGTCAGTTCTCTAAATCTTCCTTGTATATGTCAAGTGATTTATTTTCTAATAATGTACACATCTTTTCGGAAGTGCTAATGAATATAAAACATTCATAAGCCTCTAACAGTCCGTCTTTAACAAACCTTCACTTTAGCTCTTGACTAACTTGTCTTGTTTTATTCCTCCATCTTAATGAATTTTCTGCCTGCTTTCTAAGCCTACATCAAATGTTTCATAATAATACTGGAAAAATTGTTTACTTACATTTTTCTTATAGTTGTAGTTTTGTTCGTTTGTTATGAGTATAGGTTTCTTTTTTGAATATTTATTCATCATCGTCATCTGTACTCTTTGCATCTTCATTTAAAAAATAACATGTAACTCTTCTCCTTACCAGCAAATCTTGCTTGGTCGAATGAAATCGCCTGTCTTTAAATGAAAACTCAAAGATACCAATATAGCAAAAAGGTTGATTGAATTATAATAGTCTGTGATGTAAGTAACAGTATAGTTATCTTTATTTGTTGAAAATTTGTATCTATTGAGTGAAAACCATTTAATATAAAGATATAAGTAATAAAAACTGTTATAGTTATGTTAAAAGTTAAGGCAGTTGAAAACAATGCAATATTTATTTTTTCTGCCAACAGTCGCAGTATGAAGTGGCGCTTGTTTCTCGTTCTGTTAAAAGTTAACAGTTTAAACAATGTAAGTTTTAAAAATGCTTTTCACAACAATCACAGAATGAAGAGGCGCTTATTTCTCGTTCTGTTAAAATTTAAGACAGTTGAAAACAATAAAAGCTTTAAAGTTTTCTATGTACAATCACAGAATGATGTTTGTTCCTCTGGACATGGATTTAGTTTGATGATGATGGCAGATGCTTTTTTTCACAATTTTTTTACTCTTAATTTATCCATATTGGATTTAAAATTAGAGTTATATAAAAATAGCATTTCAGATCTATATTTTTATCTCCAATGACTTGTGGAAAGCAAAGGATAGGTCTGAAATGCTACTTTTAAACACCTTTGATTTGGAATCCGAAATGGACAAATTACAAGGAATGCGGAGAAAAAATTGCAGTTTACATAATTTTTATCTAAAATGTTAGGCCTATTATCTTCCCTTTAGTCTATCAATTCAAAGTTATGGTGGGCTAGAGAAGATAGCTCTTAAATAGCTTTGCGTGAATATCCAAAAACAAATATATTAAAACTAGTTTAAGCAAGTTAATGCAGGGAAATCTAGGGGTAGCTTCCCTTGTATGACGGAGAACAGGATAACATGAACACAGATTTCATTTTCCATGGATCCTATCGCTGTTGTGGACCTAGATCTAGGTAGGACTTGGCTCTTTATCCTGGTGTAGCCCTACCCATATACCTTCTTTATTACTTTCTCTCATCAGTACTTAGAATACATTGCAGGAAATTCATCTCAAATAATTGGTGTCAATACATTTTCTGAGAGTCAATAGATTTCACTATTTCTTTACTGTGAACTTTGTGAAGTATATATTTCCTACTAAATCAGAAACCTGCAACAATCATAAACCCGACAGGAAAATTTACTTACATTTTCTGTATCATATTGGAAAGTCCTTATCACCTCGTGATCAGTTTCAAATTGCCTGTTTTTTTGCCATAGTCGTTCAGGTGCACCCAGGACTCATCCATCTCTCACGTGCAAGGTATGTTATGTATAGTTTTCTGAATTTTATCTCTTCAGTGTTATATGGAGAGCAGTTCATGTTTCTTTACAAGGATAAGATCTTTCTGGATGAAAGGAGGTTCCTTAATGATTGGACTAAATACTGCAGCAATAGTAGTGGCAGTTCGGCACGTGATGGATTGCTGTTTACGTAGTTTCGGATCATAAGAGAACGTGTTCTGATCTTCCCTTATAGTTCGTTACAGCATAGATAGCCGTCCCTGAAATTGGTTTGCCCCGGCCTTTGCATCTTCTTACTATCTCTCTTTAAGGTGAATATCCTTCTTCTGAAAGAGTGTAACACAAACCACCAGATATAAGTTTACCCGTGGCGGAATTGCACTGTTAGATAATTTGAAATTTAATGTCATCCCAGTATACTGATGCTGAACATATTGCCCCGGTTATAATCTGTGGTGAGCACTAGTGATACTATATTGTATTAGCATATCCAAATCGTTTATATAAAGTGCAGTTAATCCTCCCTCTCTTTGTTAGAAAATTTAAAGTTTATTGTATGTTTTATTAGCTTTTTGATCTTGTTTACGATTTTTAGCCGGTGTACTAATTTCATATCTTCTTTTAAAAATAGGCCTAATGTCTTTAGTAAGAACTGACAGCGATGATTTTCTTTCTTTTTCTTGTAATTCACGAGTAGTTGTAAAATACAATAAAGAAAGCAACAATAAATGTTCTTGTAACTAAAGACAGAAGATATTGAGATAGATGCTTTATAACATTATCAGTAAGCCATTTTCTGTATTGTGTGGGAATATGAATCCAGTTTTTTACAGGATGTGTCATATCAACCATTTAGAGCTAAAATTCAAGGATATAAAGATTTTATCTTCAATGTTTATTTAATAAACGGCCTTCCCTACCGTTATATTTATTATTTTCTGTGTAGATTTCTGTGGCTTCGTTATTAAATTGCCTTTCAAACACAAGTTGTCGGTCTTTGTTCTTATGTATAGTTGATCATTATTGAAATTTCCAACAAACAAAAACAGTTGCATAAAAATATCTCCTACACTTTTCATATACAGACTGAAGTACATACCAACGAAAACAATGAAAAGGTTGAAATGTTTCGCTCAAACGTACTTTTTGAAGGATAAGCATTCCACATTCAGTGGAAACGACAAATTTAGTCATTTTTTCGGCGAATGGATTTTCCAACTGAAAACAAAAGTTGGTACTTTTTTTTAGATACAGAATAATATATACTTTGCTGGTTAAAGATTGCCTCAAGGATGAGATTTCTTTGGAAAAAATCAGACATACATTCTCATCAAGTAACACGGATTATATTATGAATATAACAGCCTAACAAGGTCAAAATATTAAATATGTTACCCACTACAGTTTGATATTGTTATAGATGAGGAAATAACTAACTTAGAATAAATTTCTCCTCCTGGTGATTCAGCGATAGCTTAAGTTTATAACACTAAAAATCTGGATTCGATACCCGCACCCTGTTGTGTGTTTTTCCGTTTAAAAACAAACAAGCATAAATGACATTGACGCAAACACCTGTATTTCTGACATGGTCCAGTTTTATAGTTGTTACAAGAACTAAGTTTCTTTACGGACCTGCTTTGATTGTTTGTCGTTAAGCGCAAAACTACATAATGGGCTATCTATACTGTGCCCACCACAGGTATTGAATTCCGATTTTAGCGTTATAAGCCCACAAACTTGCCACTGGAGTGCCTGCATATCTAATACTACTAAAGTAGGGTACATGTTTGTTTTAGAGCAAAACCACATTGGGCTATCCGTTAATTTACCGTTCTGACACAATCAGAGAATAAAATTATATTTAGGTCAACTGAGAATTGTGATCAAGGGAAATGACATAACGATTTTCTACCTAAACTATTTTAATGTTTTTCATATTTTCAGCTATATTTTTAAATATTAATGTCGCTTTTAAAAACATTATACATAAATGTCAGTCGTACGTTGAGTATAAACAATTTGTTATTACTACAAATTAATTGTTCATCTTAGATTCGAGCCAGTATCGCCCTCTAGCAGCATAAATAACAAAGTAATAGAAATTAGATACAGTTTATTTAGTTTGTTTTTTTGTTTTTTTTGCTAAGAATGTATTGTCCCACTTTTCTGGTAAAATCTATGTGGTTAAAATATTCTTCAAACGAAATATCAGTAGAAATAACGGGTAAATTCCAAACACAAAACTCATGATGTTCATTTACCGTTTCCTCAAATACATCATTAATACAAATTATTCAGTCTAAACTAATATTTGATTTCGTGGTATTTCTTTTTTTAAAAAAAGGCATAATTTGGTACTTGTACATTTACCATAAAAACACCATTATAGTCATATCAAATTAATGTTTTCAGAATTAGAACACTTAACCACTTGTAATTCTTCAACCATACTGAAACAAATTGTCTTCAGAATAAAAAATTTTATCCACCTACAGTTCTGCAAACCAACTAAAAGTTGTTGTTGAGTTAAAATAAGAACCCATGAGGAATTCTTCACTAATAATATATTTGCAAAAATGTAGTCTCAAAATAACGATGAATAAAAAAATGAGGTAAATCTTTACATTGTTGATCTCTTATGATATTCCGAAATATTTCCATTAAAACTACAATAATAATAGCGTTTGTTACTCAGTTTACTTTGCCGGCTCTTCAAAACCTTGTACTTTATGCAAAGTTCCCAACACATCTCTCACCCTTTTTTCTGACACAAATCTAGGATAATCCTCTGTTACTATAATATACACGCATCTGATTTAAACACAGGGATTAGATTGCTATATAAGCACAACCACAGCATGTCCCTTAGGGTTCAGTAATAAGTATCCGATTTATAACGCTAAAATCTTGGGTTCGATTCTCCGCGGTGGAGAGAGCAAAAATAGCCCATTATGTAGCACAGTGCTAATAAACAAACAATAAACAACAGCGTATGTGTTTCCACCTTTCGAGAAGTGGCTGAATATACAGTAAATGTATTGTTGCGTCAGCGAGTCACGTGACTACTATGACGCAACGTTTCTAGAACTATCATGTAC
>NW_013669408.1:32309-33213 GCF_000517525.1 Limulus polyphemus
ACAGTTGAAGCATCTGAAGGTAAAATTTTACTATCTGAAGATGTGGTTGTAGGACCTGAAGGTAAAATTTTACTATCTGAAGATGTGGTTGTAGCACCTGAAGGTAAAATTTTACTATCTGACGATGTGGTTGTAGCACCTGAAGGTAAAATTTTACTATCTGAAGATGTGGTTGTAGCACCTGAAGGTAAAATTTTACTATCTGACGATGTGGTTGTAGCACCTGAAGGTAAAATTTTACTATCTGAAGATGTGGTTGTAGCACCTGAAGGTATAATTATGTCATCTAAAAAGTGTAGTAGTAACATTTGAAATATGGTGGTAGCATCTAAAGGTACAATCGTACCACCTTAAGCAGTGGTTGTAGCATCTAAAATATTATAGTAGCATCATCAAGTGTAATAGTAGCATTTGAAAGTGTGATGGTAGCGTCTGAAAGTATAATTTTATCATCTGAAGGTATGATTTTTACTCTTTGAAGATGTGATTATAGTATCTGAAGGTCCAATCGTACCATTTGAAGGTGTGGCGGTAGCACCTGAATATGTGGTTGTAGCACCTGAAGGTACAAGCTAACTCTCTGAAGATGTGTTTGTAGCATTTGAAGGTATAATTTTAACATCTGAAGGTGCGGTTGTGTGATTTGAAGGTATAACTACAACCCGCAGGTGCAGTTGCAGCATCTGAAGGTTTCATATTAACACTTGAAGGTATGGCTGTAGCATCTGAAGTTATAATCGTATCATCTGAATGCATCGTTACAGCATCTAAAGATATAATTTTACCTTCTGAAGATGTGGTTGTAGGATCTGAAGGTATAATTTTACCTTCTGAAGATGTGGTTGTAGGATCTGAAGGTATAATTTTACCTTCTGAAGATGTGGTTGTAGGATCTGAAGGTAAA
>NW_013669408.1:34303-37004 GCF_000517525.1 Limulus polyphemus
TGTGTAGTAGATCTGAAGGTATAATTTACCTCTGAAGATGTGGTAGTAGATCTGAGGTATAATTTACTTCTGAAGATGTGGTTGTAGGATCTGAAGGTATAATTTTACTTTCTGAAGATGTGGTTGTAGGATCTGAAGGTATAATTTTACCTTCTGAAGATGTGGTTGTAGGATCTAAAGGTATAATTGTAGAACTGACTTTTAGTGACAAAATAGGATTCTTTTTTACCTGTGCTTGGTAGTTAATGAGATAATTAAAACCAGAAAATCAAACGAAGTATCTAAAAAAATGGATTGAATAAGAGGAACAACAGAAATAGCACCACTTTCCCTTTGGCTTAATAAAGGCCTATGCATTGGAGCCGAAACGTTGTCTATAAACTGTCAACAGGTTTTGCTTTGTTCTTTTTTTTTTTTTCATACAAACGTGCTTGAGAAACACTATCTCGAGTTTTGGAAGAAACCAAAACGCCGCAACAAATAATAAATGTTTTGTAGGGTGGGAGGAGGAAGACCAAATTTTTACCGATTTATTTCAAATAAATAAGCATTATTTATTAAATATAGTACAGAAACTGTTGAAGCTCAGTTATAGAATTTATGACTATCCAAAAAAAAACAGAACTTTCTGAAGAAAACCTATAATCCAATTAAAAATAATAATCGTAATTATATAAACATACATATAATTATACCCAATGACATTATCGTAATTATATAAATATACCCAATGACGTTTTTTCATATTTTATAGGTGTTATTTTTGATATCGTCTACTGTAAAAGTATTTAAAAAAATATATCCCACTTTCAACACGAATGATTCACGAGCAGATGGTTGATACTGACGCGTCTGCTGAAAAACTGTTTGATCAGAACTGACAAGTCATGGTTGCGTGAACATTCATCAAGTATGTTGCACCTCTTCCGAGTCATACGTGGCTAAAAGTGGGTACAATTCCACCAGCGTTCTAATAGGATTTGACTTTCCACCTGTTTCCACGACGTCTTATCACTGTTCCAGTAGAGTTAGGCCAACGTGTAATGTGTCATACAGAATAGTTCACCATCACCTGTCCCTTTTTGTTGGTGAACTTAGAACTACGTGTGTCACTCACTGTGTAACCATGAAATATATTCGCCATGAACCCTTACTTGTTATCTTAACAGGGTTTTTAAACAAATGGTCTCATCCCACTAGAAAGAAAACAGAATGTTTCACACTGTACTCTAAGTAACACATTATTTGTAAAATAATCTTACATCGTTCCTCCCTGACCCAACTTTAATTTTCAATTATTTCTTCCCCTATACACACGTGCACTCGCATGCAATGAATTTTTTAACCCTAGAATTAGGGATGAAGCCCATATGAGTTCTATGGACTTTTTTTAGACCTTGTAGGTTCATGACTTTGTTGGTTGAATAGTTTTTAATAACACGAGTCACATACAAAAATTAAACATAAATGCCCTCAATATTGCAATTAACCCTACTAATATTGCTTAGGTCCTATTTTACACGTACAATGGGTGATTACACGTTTTTTCTCAGCATTTTATATTGACTGTTGTAAAAGGCAAAAACATAAATTTATTCAATTGATGCAACATCTGGACTCCACTAGTTATGAACATTATCAAAACAATTCGGTAATCGTGGGCTAATAAGCATTTCTATTGCTTCTTATGGGTAATTTCATTTTATGTAGAAATCAAACATAACTATAAATATGATTTATGTGCTAAATGACTACAACCAAATAATATAAAATATATTAAACAGAAATACAAAAAAAAAACGCGTCAAAAATATTTAGGCATAAGATTTAACACGGAAAAGAAGTATTATGCCAGTTATAGACACAAAACATCATAGCGCGTGTCACTATGGCTGTTAGATATATATGACTGTTTCGTTTAAATTTATGAATTATGATTTAGACAGTTATAAAGTGCGAGTGTTAAATTCAATATTTTTAAAAGTGATAATTTATCGCAGGTAACATTTCTTACATAACTGTTTACGAATCATTTGTGGTGTAGGCCAATTGTTGTAAATTGACTCGAACTTTCGGTATTTTTCTCCTTGCTTTGAGTGTGTATTGTTATATCATAACGTCTCTAGTTTGTAGGAAGTTCTAGGCCTCAGACTGGCAATATATATATATTGTTACGTCTCTGGTCGTTTGTTAATATCCCGTATAATTTCTTTCCGATGAAACTTTAGCAACACAAGTCCTTTCTTAAAGAAAACTAGTTTATTCTTTCTCAATACAACTTTGCAATACACTTGATTTCCACAGTCACGCTATAATTCAAACAAACGCAATAATTCACAACGAGCGAACGATTCACGCGTTTGACTCAACTGTCGTCTCTATCTCTGTCTGCAATTCAATTACATTGTTGCCGTCACTTCTTGGCGGTCTTATACACAAGAATACCGCAAATCTGGTAAACACTCGAGGCTTCACGAAGGGACATTAATTTTCTAGAAGTTCATGACGTGTTACTAGCGTCACGTGACCCCCGATGTCGTAACACTGCCCCTTCCTTAGTATTGTTCGTCCCTAACAATAACCACTTACATTAAACCAATAAATAATTAACATTAACTTAATTAAATGTACAGAATTTACAAACACAAAATTAAAATTCAACAACGTCTCTTAATTTTACGGGAAGTATTTTCTTCCGTAC
>NW_013669408.1:37448-37958 GCF_000517525.1 Limulus polyphemus
TTCACTGTTTCCCTTCTCAAAGCCTAGTAGAGTTTCTTCTTCGACAGTGGCTCTTTCAAGTGACACGTCTTCAGCAGCGTCATTTGTTCCATTGTTCACTTCATCCCAACTGAAATGTCCTGGACTGTGATAACGCCAAAGCCTGTTGGCATGCACCACCTTAGGCTTACCTCGCCACCCACATTTATCCAGAAGGTCAAGTCTGAGAGACGATCCACTATGTCATATGGGCCTTCCCATGGAGATGACAATTTAGGAGACTTTCCTTTGGTCTTCCTGGGATTATACAACCACACCTTGTCTCCTGGTACAAAGCTGACTTCAGTAGATCTCTTATCATAGGATAGCTTCATCAGCAGACGTTTTCAAGTTTGAATGCACTTGATGGTGAATATCATCCATCCTTTCTGATAACACTTTCACGAACTCTGACACATTCTCAGGCAACTCTTCATAAGGTGGCGTCCTGTTAACAGATCCACTGGCAACCGAAGTTCCCGACCAAACATC
>NW_013669408.1:38958-44315 GCF_000517525.1 Limulus polyphemus
TACTTTCCTTGCACTTCATCAAGTTTTAAAAGTCTTATAATTAATCTTTTTTCTACCAAATTACCATAAGTACTTTTTTTTCTGTTCAGACCGACTGGAAAAAGGGAAATCTTAATTTTCTTTGTTATTATTTTAAAGAAAGTGTGTGTGTGTGTGTCTTCTCATAGCAGAGCCACATCGGTCTATCCACTGTGTCCACCGAGAGGAATCAAACTCCTAATTTTAGCATTTAAAATCCGAAGACTTACCGCTGTCCCACCGGGGGAACCTTTTAAAGAAAGTGACAAACTACAACCGTGAAGGAATTGCTGGTTTTCCCTACCCTTGAACAAATGTACAATTTCCGCTCCACGTATGATAAAACACCTATACAGTGGTAGGGAAACCCAGACATATTCACATTTTTACGACATTGGTGTTACGGCTAGAGAAAATTATCATTTCTCATTAAAACTGCGACGTCACTGCTACCACACGTCAAAGAATTAAAGCAGACTAATCTGTCTTGGAGATTTCCTACCACTACATACTTTAATAGTTATTTTTGGTCTTGGATGAGATATTTCAAAAGTGGCGGTCATGACTGGTCCTGCATTATTACAGACTGTGCTAAAGCTGTGTTCGTTTTGCAGAATTTGCGTCCGAGAAACAGCGTAGAAGTAGGCTTAGATGAAACTCTCGTGCCTCTGACATAATTTAGTGTGGATAACACGTTGACTATTAAGAGTAAGTCACCAGAAATATGACATTTTTAACGACTATGGTTCTAAAATGTCGTCACAGTTATACTTAGATTATTCCTCTTTTTTTTTATCTTGATAGGTTAGAATCAAATGCTTGTATAACAGAAGAATATGTACATAAGAAACCACAGAAATTAGAGCAGAGACAGGAATTAAATTAATTTTGTTCTAGGAACATTAGAAGGCAGCGACATCTACAAGAGATCAGTATTACTTTTAGTTCGTTGATAAAACTGTTAGTTCTCAGTAACACTGTTGTATGCTTATTGACTGGTATGTGATAAGAGTAGCCTACAGCGTATACAATCCAGTTTCTTATGAGCATTTGGTGTCGCGGACGTCAAATCTATTATGAGTCATGACGCACTCACGTGTAGATAAAATTTAAACAATGGCATAGAAAACACCATGCGTTGAATGTAGAATACAAGTGGTGCGAACGGACAATAATAAAAATGAAAATTCCGCGTATTTTTTTCTGCATGACTTAGTTTAACGGCCATTGTCTAATTTTCTATGTAGGAGATCATTTCTAAAAATATATTAGAAACAAAAGTATTTCTAGTTGTAGAACAGAGAGGATTTTCATACTAAAATATACATATATATACCATCTGTTAATGTTCTATGAAAGTCAGAAAGTGTCATTGTATTAGAAGGATCGGCAAAGTCAAGTGTGTATCGTTTGTGTATTTACGAGAAAAAAATGTTCGAATCACAATGGTTGTGTTTAGATAATGAAATACCATATGGTATATCTTACTTAAACAATCAGAATACTCACAGTGATGTTCAATGGACGTTTTAGGTTGAGGATTGTGACTCAACCTGGAATACTTGGCTGGCATCAGCCATCTGGTTGATGACATGCACAATCACCTAATACGCTGTATTGCAATATTCAGAATACTGTGCCTCATTGAAATGCTTATCCTTATCGGGTACCAATCGCTGTCATGGCTAATCGCATATAAGATAACTCAGTCCTAATTAGTAATGTTTAACTTTTTAATAATAATTAGGTACTAATTAGTTTCATCCTAGCATAAACTAGGTAGCTAGTCTGCTACCTACTTCAGAGAATGACTGCTACTATGTTGTTAATAACAAGAATTCGATCTTGGGTTTTCTTTAAGAAAACGTCTTGTGCGTTATCCACTCGAAACCTCGAATCAACTAACTAGTTGAATGTCAGATATCCAGAATCAAATTAGCAGCGAAACATAGGATAAAAAGTACTTAGTCATTACAACCTAGATATATAAATTACTGACTAAAAATTAGATTTAGGTTATCATATAGATAATAACTATCACAACGATTCTAAATGAAAAAATCGGCCCCATTATTTAACGACATTGGTATAACAAAAAGTTCAGAATAGATGCTAGCACGACGTTGCTATCGTGTAAATAAACCACAAAGTCTTAAAACAAGTCTCAAACACTTTCTTGGATAATTATCAACCTAATCGACATCTTCTGTGAAACACTGGCTAAATGACCAGGTAACAGACCCCCTATGATTCCACGCCATATTTAAAACTTCTGACTACAAAGAAAGCAAGAAATCAGCAGTAATCATCTCCTACACTCTTACTCATATAGCAGTATTAGGGTTAACAGTTATGTTGGCCTATCAGCAAAAAGTACGGAACATATCCAGCCGAATATATGAGGCTCGAACACTGGATCTTCCAATACACAGCCTAACATGTCAGTCCGATCAAGTTTGAAAAAAAAAACAATTTATAAATAATATATATATATATATTAACGTCTAGGTTTAGTTTTCTACCACTTTTACCTCGTCAGTTTTTTGTCAGTTTATTTCATAAACATGTTAAAAGACGACTGTGTACAGATTTGAACAGGTTATTTCAGAGCTTGACATAGTTGGATTTCAATATATACGTTGTATTAAAACGATTTTGATGTCTCACTACGTCATTACAGTTCATGTCATCACGTATGTTCATGGTTTATCTAACGAATACGCACCGCCACAATAGATCTGCAGAGTAATTACTTATCACTGCAAAAGGATTTGTCTTAAGGCTGTCATATTCAAAGCACATTACTTTTTCCTATTCCATACCCTTCACAAAAGTGATACATTTCAGTAACATTACACTTCCCCTATCACGTCAAACAACATCCCAACACGCCTTTCCACTACGACTTTTAATGTCAAAATGTAGCACTGGTACATTCTGTTCCATCACGATTTTCATATTCAACATCATTTTAAATATAACATACTTAACCCTGTAAACTTTATCCTTTCGATTGATGTATTTGATCACGCTCAATGTCTCATAGATTATTTTACTATAATCCTGCCTAAAAAAAAATTCAATTTGAGGGTAGGCTAGTAGAAATTCTGATGAGAAATAAAATTGAATAAGGTATGCACGCGCCCTACGCTGGCGCACAGAAATACAGCTAATAAAAAGGAGTTGGTTTGTTTTGAATTTCGCGCAAAGCTAAGCGAGGGCTATCTGCGCTAGAAGTACCTAATTTAGCAATGTAAGACTAGAGGGAAAGCAGTTAGTCTTCATCACCCACGTCAACTCTTGGGCTACTTTTTTACCAACGAATAGTGGGATTAACCGTTACATTATAACACCTCTACGACTGAAAGGACGAACATGTTTGGTAGGATGGGGATTCGAACCAGCGACGCTCAGATTGCGAGTCAAGCGCCCTAACCACCTGGCCAATGAAAGGGGAGGAGGTATCATAGATTAATTTACTCTAATTCTGTCTAAAAGAATTTCAAGTGCCGCGACTATTGAGGATTCCCTCGTTTCATATATATCGTCTTAACTACCATATTTTCCATCAACTGAAATTTATAGCACACTTTTTCGACCCTCCCCTTTCCGAGATGTAACTTTTGTCTTTTATAAAATACTTACCAACATATAGACTTTTCAATTAACTCATTTTCGCTGTTGCTTTCTCTTTTTGTACGTTTCTTAATGTCGCTGAGAAGTTTGAGATCAAAAGTTTTATATCATGCAAACAATTATAAACATTGCTATCATGCTGCAAATTCTAGAATTTTAAGATAAAAGGAAATATAATGATATATTTTAATTTGCCTGATCTTTATTGAAAGGAGTAACGTAATTCAGCATCTTTAAAGCATTTCAATCCTAAATAGTGTTAGGATTCCCATCGCTCGTTCTTAGATCTAGACACTCCCATTTAGACAGATAAGCACCTTTAAAAATATCTGCGATGTACGCACACCCTGGGATCCACCCGAGAGAGGAAAAGGGCGAAAAGACTATTGTGTGGGTAAAGGGTTCTTAACGATCTCCGCTAGGCCTAGCTGTAGGCAAGTAAGATATAACTAAAACTACGGTAAAAACATGTAGATGTAAAAACACAAATACAACAGATATATAATTATGGAACCCTATATATTTCTGATTATTCATACATGTTACTTAACAGCATTACGTACTAGACTTTGGACTATGGGACTTCTTGTTGACCAATACTCTTATATTAACATGTTGTATGCCAGGGCTGTCGAACCTTTTTGAGAGCATCTGCCCAAACTGTCGATAATTTTTTGGAAAAAGTCTTTCGCGTGCCTATGGAAATTTTGAGCACTAAAATTTAAAAAGAGAGGACTGAACAAAACGAACTATAAAAAAGGAACGGTACATACATAATCTTGCCTGCAACATCTCGACCGAAGCAATATTTGTAATTAGTAACCGGAAGCTGGGGGGAGGGGGAGAAGAGTTGGCTTGTATACGCTGGTTGTAATAATATATATGTCACTGCCTCCCCACACACCCTCCGCCTTGGGATATGAACTTGCAAGATAATAAATATTCGCTAATTCCACCACATGCCAATAATTACTTATGCGAAAATAAACTGAGTTTAAATAACAGCAAGAGGAAGTTAAATGCGACATTTGCGGGAACTTAAAAGTGCTATATTTCCTTATTCGTTAATTTAGCAAAAGTATATTTGAAGCCATGGAAACGTAAACGTAGGCTTACGCCAAGTCGGAATTACTTCTTAGATAATTAAATGTATTGATTTTTAAGATAGTTTTTTTGAGCAATTTCTTTTTGGAGAAAGTCAATATGTTTATTTGTATTCATTTCAAACACCCAAACTAAATGAATCATATCCCATCGTTCATGACACTGTCTATTTAACTATTATAAATTATTTGTTGCTTTGGTAGTAGCCATAGATATCCAATAAATACACGCATTTGTATATTTTTAATGTTTATAGAGTTTCTAAGTCCCTTTTAACCTAAGTTAATTTAGGAGTATAAGTAATGTATTTGGTGTTTTTTGTCCCCCGCCCTAACCTGAACAGTAGGCACCTCATGCGACATATGGGCTAAACGGTAAGTTTAGAAACTTCCAGGATCAGGCACAACTGACCAGAGAGAGAGGACAATCAGTCAACTGTATCCACCGCCTACACGACTAGCCGTAACCTGATCAGAGAGAGAGAGGACAGTCAGTCAACTGAAGCCATCGCCTACACGACTAGCCGTAACCTGATCAGAGAAAGAGAGGACAGTCAGTCAACTGAAGCCATCGCCTACACGACTAGCCGTAACCTGATC
>NW_013669408.1:45222-55416 GCF_000517525.1 Limulus polyphemus
GATTTGATATTGCATATGCCTCAGGCCACTTGGTGAAATAATCCATCACCACACAAATGTACTTGTTTCCAGTAAGAGTTTAAGGCAGCAGACCAGCAATGTCGATGGCTACTCTTTCCATTGGTGCACGAACTTAACATAACTTGGAGCACGTCCCTTATGCTTGGGTCCCCTTTTAGCACAATATGTGCTGCTTGTTCTGCACCATTCTTCCACATCTTGCCTCATACCTATCCAGTAAAATATTTGTCGTAGGTGACTCAATGTCTTCTTAACTCCGAGATGTCCTAAACTATCATGGGATTGACGCAGCACAACTTCCCGTAACTTCCTCGGTTTAACCGTTTGCCAGGTCGTCACTTTTCCATCTGCAGTTTCCCATTTCCGGAGAAGAATACCATCTTCAAGCTTCAACTGGTTCCATTGTGCCCAGTAGTTCTTTGTCACAAGGATTAAGCTAGACACCTTCTCCCAAGCAGGGTGCAAAACACTTGGTTTTAGAAAATCAATTATTGGCTTCAAATCTTGGTCTTTCTCCTGCTCTGTTTTAATATCTATACCTGGTTCCACTTCACTATCATCAACTCCTTCAGTCACTTTGACTTCAGCTTGATGACACCTGGTTAGTCCAAACTCTTTTTTAACACTCACTGGAATTTGGCCTTTGTTGTTCCCAAACGTCATTTTATCAAAATTAATTACACACTTCCTTGGTAGTAAGTAGTCCAACCCTAAAATGCATTGGTCTTCAATGTCAGCCAAGTATACTTTGTGTCTTTCCTTTATGCCCATGAGCTCAATAGTTACCCATACTGGTCCCCACAACCTTGCATAATGTCCTGTCTCACCACAGAGCTTCTGCGTGGATTCAGGTACTCTTTTGTGATCTAACATCTTGATACTCACGAGGGTTTGCTGAGATGCAGAATCTATGACAAATTTGCACCTTTTACCATCCAGCTTTCCTGTCACATAGACACTATGTGTGCTTGGCATTGTACACCTAGCTGTTAGGATTTTTACGATGGGGGTTGGTGGGCGTTTCTCAGCACCAACCACTACTGGTTTCCCTGAGGCTGACTTATTGGTAGTATTCTTCTCACACTGGCTCCTCATATGCCCTTGCTCTCCACAGTTCCAACAATCTTTCTGGGTAGCAGCTTTTTCTGCCGCGGCATATTCCATGTGTTTAAGTTGCCAGCATTGAGCTCTCTTGTGGCCAGGTTTATTACAGTGTCAGCAAAGTACACCAAACCTCTCTGAAAGCTGCCCTTTTCTGGCGTTGAATCCTGATGACTGTACCAACCTTGGTACCTCTGTGCTGTACTTAACATATGATTCGAATTCAAGAGCTCTGGCCATTGCATCCTGCATAGTAGATGGATGTGCTTGCTTCACTTGTATCTTCAGTTGTGGACTGTCCAAGGCGTCTACAAACTGATCCCTCAGCAACAGCTTGAGGACATCGGGTGGTGCAGTTGGGTAGGCCTTGTGTGCCCTACTTTCCAAGTCCTGTGCCAGCTCTTGCAGGCTCTCCCCTTTAGCACGGACTCTCGTCCTAAACTTAGCCCTTTAGACTTTGGACTGATTTTGGGTTCCATACCTGAATTCTAGAGCCACTACCAGTGCTCTATAGTTGTGTCTGGCGTCTTCTGACAACTGTCCAAGTATTTCCAGTGGTTGTTCCTTCAAGCTCGTTGCCAAATACACTGCTTTCTGTTCCTCTGTCCATGCATTAATTTCTTCCATGAACTCAAATTGTGTTCTATATGCTTCCTACGGTGCCTTCCAATCGAATTCTTGTGGCTTCTTTCGTACTATACATTAACCATCGGACTTAATCAGCCCCAGAAAACAGGAAGACCCTTCCAGACCCTGCAGCTAAACACTAATGCAGACATCTTCAGTCCTGCCAGAAGTCACATTCCAAACATGAGTGTCAGCAATAGGGGTGATCTCCACGACTAGCCGTAACCAAATAGTGAGAATTGTTGTAACTTTTATAACGCGCCCACAGCTGAAAGTGAGAACGTCTTCAAAGGCATGTCACAGGCTTCAACCTTTTACCTTCCGAGCCTTTAAAAAAAAACATAAATAAAAGATAACAATAGATAATAAAATAGCGTTGAAATTCTACCTACAAAGCAGTCATAGTAACAGTTGCCAGTTCAGTTATGAAGCAATTCGACAATAAACTCGTCATTTTCTCTCATTTTAATCATATATGTAATAAGTAGGATTAACTCTAAGTAACGCGAGTTGGCCGTGTGATACAGCTATGAATATCAGATCTGTTAACTCGGGTTCGAACCTATGCCATACAACAAGATATTTCTTACACTTTAAACCTTTGGTTGTGTTATATAAGAGTCTCAGTTAATCCTTCAGCATAGATGGTAGGGTGCTGCTGACTGATTGCTTTCCTTCTGGTTAATAATTTGAAGAATTCCATGAAAAAGAAGAGAAAAATACGAGTCAGTTGCGGATATAGTTTATTAGCATGATTCTGTTTTCTGAAAACACTTCTGTCGGTTTTTTTTTATGATAACGTAGAGGTTGGTGTGATAAACTAAACACAAGGATACTAGCCGACAGCTGTAGAGTTCTGCTTGCGGGTATTGGTATATCTCTCTACCTTCATACACGATTTTCCCGAATAAAAAGGTAAAACGTTCCGGGCGATGGAATCATCATGTGTCGTAGCCAACTCCAGCCGTAGTTGTTGGTCTTTGCTAAGTCTCATTACTCTTACAGGAATTAGCAATTAATAGTCAATGACGGTGATCATGGGCGTATTATACTGTTCACGCAGTTAAAGAATGAAATATTCATAAGTACACAGAATCTGATTAGCGACTATCTCCTGTTTAAGAAAACTAACAATATTGTTTCAATGGGACTTTAGGCAGAGTAGACATAGTAGAATTTGAGAAATAATGAACTGCCTATTGAATAAACGGGGACGACGTTTCGCCTTCTATATTTAGGCTTCCTGAAGTAGCACAGGTCTTAGTATAGAAGCCAAAACGTCGCCCCTTCTTATTCAACAGGCATTCGTAGTTCATTTAAGTTCTCAAACCAACTACTAATATTACTGTAACAAGAATTCATTGGTCTCTATCATCAAAGTTTGATTATAATAACATTACCTTCTTGGTAACTAGTCTACCATTACGAAATACAATAGAAGATTTTAAACCCCTTACACTCACAAAAATAGAAAACGTTATCATCCCATCTTCTATCAGTTCGTAATGTTGCTAAAGTTTTAAGAAGTTAAAAGAAACTTACACTTATTTTTACCTTCGTACTGGTATGACATCAGCAGATCAGTGAAATTATTACATTTATTACGTTTGCTTTAGCCTAATAGTAATACTGATATTATCTACTGGGGCTCGTTTCTTCCTCTCAGTGTGGAAAAAGTAAAATTGGTCTTGGGGTTGATGAACGACTTATAATTAGTCAGAAAGATTAACTGTGGTTGTTTAAAATTAATTTACATTTATTTTAATGGTTTTTACTTTTTTGAAATTTTAATTCACTTTAAGCCTTACTTCAATTGTGAGTACGTATTTTATTTTGTGTCCCCACTCCAGAAATATGAACAGCTCCCTCTTAGCATTTGGTTTGGTTGGTTTTTGTGGGAGAAAGCCTTCCCTAATAACTTGTTTTATTACTTTCCAATTGGAAATAATTCTTAACATTTCAAAAGTGACATATTTATTTTAGAATCGGATTATACGTTGTGTAAAGTGCAAAATGTAATTATTCATGAGTAATTCATACAGTAAAACCGAGTTTGTATTGTTTGATGCCATTAGATTGTACTAGCAGAAATACCCGCCCTCCGTGTAGGTATAACTGCTAGTTCCTGCTGAAGGCTATTGGGCCTGCGGCCTTTTCTGGAATTGTCTGACAGTTCAACAACAGTGTACTCATACTTGACATTCAATAATATTCACCATCCATGAGAAAAAGGATTTTATTGAAATTCAGTTTAAAAATAAGCTATCATCACAGCATTACATCACAGAGTATATTTTATTGAGGTATTTCTTTGCAGACACAGTTATCAATGAAAGTGCCTTGCTTTTCTGTTGCAACACTCATGAGATTTTCACTAAAGAAACACAAATAATTTTTCTAAGTTTTTTTTTTAATCCGAAACTTACCCCCTTTTTGTTTGTAATTTTTATTGGTTAAATCTGAAACATAATTTCTGTGGAAATTTCAGTTGCTTTATTTATTGCTCAGTTATAAAAAATACTGCCTAGTTATAAAAATATCACCCAGTTATGATTGGTGATGATCGGCTCTGTAGTTTTGGAGATCCGAGTTTTGGACGTATACATAGCAAGCTCCATTATAATAAAATAACGTTCATGCATGAAAATGGCCAAACGAAAACTTATTTTTATAAAATAATATATTAAAAATCAGCCTCTTTTGATTTATCAAATAAACGACATATTTGTGTATATATTCTATCCTCACGTTCTGGATTTTAAATAAATTTATATTTTTACATCAATTCTCAGGCGTGAAACGTAAAACCTAGATTTGCAAAGTATATCAGAACACCGAAAACCTTGCTATCCTAGGGATGTATATAAATATTCACCCATGACCCAAATTTAACATCACTTTGCGTTCTTGTAATAACACATATTTGTAGTACCACGTACAGCTGATTTTCTGTATTATTGGTAATATTATTTGTAAAAAAAACAGTGTTGCTACTACTTCTTATTTGTTGTGGTTATATGAATAAGCGTAATTTTCACTACGGACATGTCATCCACAATTATTGAAAAACAGAATACCTTTCTTTGGCAGAATATCTGTATGCATACCCCAACAATAGAAATTATGCCCCTCTACTTTTGAAACTCTAATAGATTTAAAGGCCTAAACTGAAGTTGCTGTTGTTTTTATACATCTAATGTACTGGAACGTCGAGAGCCAGCGCGGACCCCCGGGGCAAACATCCTCGCTGGGCTCCCTTTCTCTCTCTCTCTCTCTTTTTTTAACATTTTCAAGAATTTATTAAAAAGAAGATCCTAAATTAGGACAGCAACGAGCTCATAAACCAGACAAAATCATAGCAGCAGCCGATTTTACCTCACAGTATAACCGTAAAAACGTTAATAAATTAACAACAAATATCTATTAAATCTATAAAGTAACAAATAAATATTAATTATTACTCGAATTATTATTTCGTTTATTATTCGTTCTTAATGTATCAAGCGTCTACATACAATCAAAAGCGGGCTTTACGGCATAACCAGGTTTCATTCGCCCGGACCCTTGGGCAGTTGCTCCCCCCCCCTGTCGGCGGGCCTGCTGGTGTATGTCACGACTTGATTCAGATTTTCTGCTCTTGATGAATGGAAATAACTTCTGTGAAGCACTAGAAACTTTATATAATGCATGGGAAAAAACAAAACTAAACTAAACATGCGTACTTAGATTAAAACAGGCAATCAGAAGAATAAGGTCAGATCAGACATAATTATTCTCCAATCAGAATATACTTTACACTTTCCAGTATATAGATGTCTTGGTTATAAGGCCCTTTGTTGTTAACTCGACTGCTGGGATTAAATTGGAATTTCACTGAAGTCTTAGAGAGTCTGTTATATCACTGACGGCTAATCGCATTTTATGAGACATACTTCCAAGTTTTTGCTACCTTTGGAACCGCTTATTTTATAACTTCCTCACCCCGGTGGCTTAGCGGTAAGCTTGAGGGCTTATAACGCTAAACTTCGGGATTTGCTGCTCATGGTTTGTACAGCATAGATAGCCCTAAGTTCACTAAGTGAAACGTACAATATGCCATTGACATGTTTATCACAAAAGAAATATTTAAAATAAATAGCTTTTGCTATATAAGAATTTGTCCAAATATTTTTTCTCCATTACTGAGAATTACTGTGCCACTTTACACACTTCCTAATTAAATGTTGCAATCAAGTTCGTATCTTATTTAAGGCCGCTTAATTAAATGTATGCAAACTCACACCAATATACTTCTTTCTGGAAGGAGCAGTAACAGGAACAGGGTTATCGTCGACTCACTTAATGAAAGTATTGATATGTCATGATCTACAAACCTTGGGGAAAATTGGGTTATTCGACATCCCTTTGAGTTAAACAGGTCACTAAATCACTGGTTGTCCTAACCATCTAGCAAAAAATAAATAAAATAAAACAGGATAGTGAACCTTATAAGACTGTACAAAACTGAAGTCAGTAACATTGTTATATAACTGGCATATTCGTCGCTAGACCATTTGTAAGAGAGATCCAACACTTTAATAAGTGATCACAATTAATATCAACCATGTCTAAATGACGTCATATATATCAGTGATATAATGTTTCACATTCATATCATCAATATAATAATTAACATCAGCCTGGTTATATCACGCAGAGTTAAAGCATATTAAAGAACCTGAAGTGTACATATTTTATACGTGTTTCTTTATTTTCCTTTAGTCTTTTCCGTTGCCCCTGTATTTACATAGTATATATTTCTGTCTGGTGATAAGGCCAAGCTCATCTTAGGCTTCGAAGCTACAGAGTTACGTCTAGACACTGATTTGTTGTTCATATCCGCCCCCCGCCCCCCTTGATGTTTGAGAACAAAATGAAGATTGTTTCTACTCGGTGTTCTTGTCAGTCCCAAGGCAAGACTTTCCTTTTCACCCGTAGCCAGGTTTTTCTTATCAATCCCACCAATGATAGTAAATAACGTGCACTTTTAGAGCGTTGATTGGCTCCCAGAGAGCCAAGTTTACACGAGATATAGTTAGCGCTGGTGGCTGACTGAGATGAGAGAAACCGGCTGTTTGTCAGCATAGACTATTGCCGGTGAAACGTGACCGGCGTTGTGGCGGCTTGAGAAAAGAAGAGTTCTCGTTATCTGTTCAAAAAAAAGGGAAGAAAAAAATAAGTATGTTAATACAGATAATACAGCTTGAACGAGTAAATGCAGATCTCTGTGTAGAACAGTGGCAATATAATGAGCACATGTTGTATTTTTAATTTTATTTTCACAGCGTGAAAAAAACATGCGCATTCCAGAGTAGTTTCAAAGTAATTAACGAAATGTACTTTGTACCAATGTCTTTGAATGACATTTATAACATTTGATCTCTTCACTTTTATTCTGTGCCTAGACCTACTGCATAAATCCATGATTTCACTCTTTGCTGCCTGAACACTTATATTAGTCAGTACGTAAAACAGACAGTTATTGTGCAAACAATTTAAATAAAGTTAATAAAACGTTACATGTGAGATCATGTCACCTATGATCACAAAAAATGTCCTCATTTTCGTCTTTTGTTTATAGGGCTATTAATATTTCGTCATATGATGAGGATTTGATCTTAGAATTAACGTATTTAAAACAGGTAGCGAAGGGTATTAACCTCAAATCATAGATAGGATGTACAGCAAGTATTGTAACAAACTTAAAATTTCTGGGTGTATTAAATTGCAGATAACAAAAATGGAAATTAGAGAAAGAATATGTTTGCCCCATGTTTCACCATTGTCAATAAAAATAGGTAATATGTTTAAGCAAAATATAAATTGCCAAGTAACATTTACTCCCCAATTAAAATTAAGTCGTATAATTAATGGTTTAAAAGAAAATTGAATTAAGGGATAAATGTGGTATAAATAACATTTCATGTACTTTTGGTCTAAGTTATATTTGACAGACGAGTAGAAACTTAAAATGTAGAGTAAAAGAACATCAAAATGTGGGGATACATTAAAAATGGGTGAATCGGCTTTGGCAGAACATGTGGCGAATTCTACACATGTTATTGACTGGGATAATGTAAAAATACTTAAAAATGTAAAGGAAAAAGATGAATTAAATATAAGAGAATCCTTAGAAATTGTTAACAACAAAATGAATATAAATAAAGATTTAGGCCTAGGAGCCACTGAAGTAAACTTTTGGAAATCATTGTTGTAAATAGCGCCATTGTAAAAACATGCTAATTATACACGTACATTAGGTTTAGAAGAAACTTCATGTGTATTTCGTGATTTATTCTCCTGAAGATGGTAGAATTATTTCCACCGAAACATGTAGAGTTTTTAGAGTTTCTTTTAATTTATATTTTTACACTTTACAAATAAATTATTGTGCAAGTAAAAAAGTTGATATCTCGTTATATTATTCTGCGTTTTGTATATATAATGTTAAGATAAACATTTTCACAAATCGAAAACTTATTAACTTGTGTTTATTATTCAATTGTAAAATATTTCTTTCTATATGCACTGTTTGAAAACTAGATCGACATGGAATATGAAATCAAAAACGTTAACAAAACTTTACAGACCTCCAGCGGTAATTCTAAAGGTTTATAATGTTAAAAACCGGGCTTCGAATGGAGGAAGAAGTCTGAAAGAACTTTATCCTCCAATGTCGAGCACAACGACGCGACCAAATTCTGATCAAGATACCAACGGGTTTCGATACTCGTGGATAACACAGCGCAGATAACCCATAGTGTAGCTTTGCGCTAAACTATAAAATTAACAAAACTTTAGAATTACGATTTTCACCAAGTTTCTTTCTATAGCACAAACTGCATTGGCGATTAAGTTAAAGTAGAAGTTTTTTTATTTATTTATTTGGTTTCTTGTTCATATTTAGTACAAAATTTTATATTTAGAGTAATATACTTTGCAAACGTATAAGAAGCAAGGTCAGGCTAATGAAACCACGCACACCTATGTAAGTGCTGCTATCTATTGATAACGACGGATACTGATTATTCTAATAAATATATATGGCTATTTTAATTCATTCTTTACTTGCAGTGTCCATGCCTCTATTAACTATAAATGAACTAGTGTTACGACAGCGGTAGTAACACGTCATGATATTCTAGAAGATTCACGAAGAAACGAGATGTACGCTTTTTGTATATATAAGACCGGTAAGAAGTGACGGCAACAATGTAATTGAACTGCAGACAGAGATAGAGACTGACAATTGAGTCGAGCGAGCACGTGAGTCGTTCGTTGTGAATTATAGCGTTTGTTATAGCGTGACTGTGGAAATTAAGTGTATTGCAAAGTTGTATTCAGAAAGAATAAACCAGTTTTATTTAAGAAAGGACTTGTATCGCTAAAGTTTCTTCGGAAAGAATTTTTACGGAAAATTAACTAACGACCAGAGACGTAACAAATTTGTGTCTCAGAGTGGGACAAAAAACAGAAGAAGAAGATGGAAACGAGAAGCGGCAAATCAAACTACAGCTTAGCGGATTTGATGGCAGCAATACAAGAACAAGAAGAGAGACAACAGCAGTTGCAAGAAAACCTGCAACAGTGAAAAACCTGCAAAAGAAACAAGAAGAGAGATTACAGCAGCTGTTGGAGGAAAAAGAAAAGAAACAAGAAGAACGAGAAAATAAACAAGAGAGATCACAATAGTGGTTGGAGGGGAAAAAAACAAGAAGAACGAGAAAATAAACAAGAAGAGAGATTACAGCAGTTGTGGGAGGAAAAAGAAAAGAAACAAGAAAAGATATTACAACAGTGGTTGGAGGAAAAAGAAAAGAAACAAGAAGAACGAGAAAATAAACAAGAAGAAAGATTACAGCAGTTGTTGGAGGGAAAAGAAAAGAAACAAAAAGAGAATATACAGCAGTGGTTGGAGGAAAAACAAAAGAAACAAGAAGAATGAGAAAATAAACAGGAAGAAAGTATCCAACAGTTGCAGGAAAGTCAGCAGCAACTACAGGAAAGTCAACAGCAGTGGCAAAAAGTACAAATGGAAAACATTAGTAAATTTCAAAGCGAATTAAATACATTAAAGGATGATTTATTGTCTTTTACACAAGGAGGATTCAGTTGACTGACTGTCCTCTCTCTCTGATCAGGTTACAGCTAGTCGTATAGGCAGTGGATTCAGTTGACTGACTGTCCTCTCTCTCTGATCAGGTTACGGCTAGTCGTGTAGGCGGTGGATTCAGTTGACTGACTGTCCTCTCTCTCTCTGATCAGGTTACAGCTAGTCGTATAGGCGGTGGATTCAGTTGACTGACTGTCCTCTCTCTCTGATCAGGTTACAGCTAGTCGTATAGGCGGTGGATTCAGTTGACTGACTGTCCTCTCTCTCTGATCTGGTTATAGGTAGTCGGGGGG
>NW_013669408.1:56335-68601 GCF_000517525.1 Limulus polyphemus
AAGTAGGGACTTGTGTCGCTAAAGTTTCGTCGGAACGAAGTTACGGAAAATCAATTAACAAACGGAGACGTAACAGTAAAATCCCAAACACATGGCCTAAAATATCTACCCCTTAGATAGGTTATTAGGATCTGCGGCTGGTTTTATTATCATTTATGGTTAATAATTTAGATTTCAAATTTTTAGGATATCTATGCATCTAGGTCTGTTAGAGGGTTAGCATTTTGCTACATATATGGCTGCAACCAATAAATTTATAAGTTTTACTTGTTGAATCAAAATATAATTGCTTGTAAATTTAGGCTTGTGCCATTTTTTTTTAATTTTTTTTTTTTTTTGTTATAGGTTGTCGGTATTGCATATGGCAGATATGGTGTGGATGGCTTATTATAACACATTCTTCTTTGCTTTAACCCTTAAAGTCTTAGAATTACATTAAAATAGTACAGTGGTGGCTTGATCAGCTGCAAGTCTGAGGGTTTATACCGCTAAAATTCGGGTTTCGATATACGCGAAGGGCAGGGCACAGATAATCCATTGTGTAACTTTGTGCTTGATAAGAAACAAGCAAGCAAACAAACATTATAACAACTTCTTCCGTCAATCTTACAGCTGTAATGAAAAGTTAAGACATCAGATATCACTTTTCTGGTTTCTTGAAATTAAACTCCTTTTTATTAATGTTCTAGTATTTCAATAAAATATCACAAAATAATGCTTTGAAAACTCAGCGTATTTATTGCTGATTGAATAATAAATTTATTTCAGCTGTCGTAATAATAAGTCAACATTTTTTATCAAAATATTCTTGTTGAAGTTTAATATATTAAGTGAAAAGCATAATATTCAAATAAACAATAATAGTACGTTACTGATAGCTACATTTTTCTTGTTTTAATTGTTTCCTTAGATTTAGTACTTACAGTTACAGATGGCGCTCTAGTTACTTCTAAGAAAGGCATCTGGGTAAGTTAGAAAAACTTTTGTTAGTATAGGCGTAATACATTTGTTAAATTTATTATAACTCTTTTTAGATATATGTTTTTAATCTGCAAAACATTTTCGAGCACATCTTAATTAATATTTTGGAACTATATATATTTGACGATTACTATTACAATATTAGTTACTTTGTATGTAAATATCGTAACGTATTTAGTTAATGAGTAAGTAAACTATTTTACTTTCTGATATCTTAAGTCACATTGTTAATAATAATAGGCCGAGTAATGTGGTAATATAGTCTTAATTACTAAGTTTCTTAGCGAAAAATGTTACGCATTGTGAGTCTTATTCATAGTTTTAAGATAATAAACTATGTTATTAACATTATTACCTTAGTCGTGACGGTGAAGACAGATACACGAATCACACATAGACTCAAGTATTGCATATTTGTTGTTTTCATGGAGAAAGAAAGATTCGTTAAATTGATTAATTGCTCGTTTTCTGCACATTGGCTATCTAACGTAATGGCTAAATACTTGAAGTAGTGAGCATTATTTCAACAGGAAAAATTAGTCACATGTGCTACAATACATTACTACATATACATTTTGAAAGAAACTATAGAAAAATATTTAAAACTAGTTTCCTAGAAGGCTTACAAATAAATGTTTAATCATTAATGTTAATTGTTATACTAAAAGGAAGTGATTATACACGTGATGGTTATGCAACTATAAAGTACTATTCAAAAGACTATATACAAACTCAAGATGTCCAATTTCTATGGATATATATATATATATATATATATGTAGTTGCATATAAATATGTATGTGTGTATGTATTAATAATACTAATGCTATACATCAAAAGTGTATATATGATAAAAATCAGCACTATATAACATAGATGACAGTATAAGAACCAAAAATGGGGTGTGTATTAAGAGACTAACAAAAAAGAAAGCTGTCCTTGGCCAGTTTTTGTGGTCATAGCACCCAAATGCATTGGGGAGATTCCATCTATCAGTCATGATCCAAATGCAAATGTCAAATTAGTTAGCTGTTATGAAAGATCAGTTTAGGGGTTAGAAGTTGAGTGCATTGACCCACAATGTCTCAACTCCTACTACCGGTTAGTTTTGCTGTATGTAGTCAGTTGTGGGAAGACAGTCACCCTAATATGTTGAAAAATTACAAATGTTAAAATGCCTTTGTAATAGAAATA
The DNA here is from genome assembly GCF_000517525.1 of Limulus polyphemus. NCBI lineage: Eukaryota > Metazoa > Arthropoda > Merostomata > Xiphosura > Limulidae > Limulus > Limulus polyphemus. The sequence goes on from NW_013669408.1 coordinate 58,511, forward strand.
AACCACCCTATATTTCTACATTTATATCACTCCCAACTTCTACCCTTTAAAAAGTGATGACAATTAAAACTATAAACTCGTACCTTTATGGTTCTATAATAATTAAACACCCAACCTCCTCCCTTGACAAAACTTATTCATGTGACTTGTCCAGTGTACCAAGTCCATAAGTATTTGCATTTTACAGCAAGTAGTGGGACTGTATAGGTAATAGGCTAAGGCATTGGTTTCTAATTGTCAGATCGAGCCTTTGAACTTAACCTGCAATTACTAGCATTTATATTTTGGACAGTTTTATATGTTTCTCTTCTTAGGTGAAATAGCATGTGGAAATATATATTTTGTTTTTATGTGAGTAACAGTGTAGAGACATCAGTTGTTGTTTACCTTTGCCTGATTGATGAAGATAAGCACACTGTATTTTCTGTGTTTTGTAGGTTTGTTTTCAGATATTCATGCAAAGCTACTAAAGGCTATCTGATTTAGTCTTTGACAAATATGAACAAATAAACTGATGGGAAAGCAGCTAATCAACAGTATCCACTGGGAGTCCTATAACTCTTGGACTACTGCTATTTGACTGAATAGTGGGATATGATTGTCACTTTTTTTTTATATGCACTCATGACATTAAAGTGTGTAGTTTGATTATTCATTTTGAAGATAATAGAACAAGAACTATGGACTTGCAGATTCAGGGTGTGGTACACTGACCATTGGGCTATGTTAAGCCTTTCATCTAGGTCAGGTTTGTTCAGAATAAATAAAAGAATAAACAAAGAAAGGGTAAAAATGACAATATGAAGAAGAAAGGTAAAAGAAATAAATTCAAGAAGAAAATGCATATTGAAATCAGTATCATTTACAGGTGCTATTGGTGAAAAATTAATTAGCCTAAGGTATGTATTAAGTAAAAACACAAGTTAAACATAGAACCTAAAATGGTAATTAAACTAGAAACTTCATGAGAAGTATTTTACCAGAATTTTATAATGAAGAGTATGGTAAAGGTACAGTATATAAAATAGACTGCATAAACTGTCAAAGTTTTTATATAAAAGAAACAGACAAAGATAATGACTAGTTGGAAAAAAAATACAAAAACTGAAGACAGTCCATTTAGAATGAATACATAGTTGGAAAATAATACAAAATAAGTTTCAAAAACATGTAAATATTGCATGTGGAAAAAATCTAAACAGAAGAAAAACTTTGGAAGCTATAAGAATCAAAAACTTAAGTTGTGACATAAATAAAACTGTAGGAACACCTTTATACTTGTTTGAAAGTATGTACTTCAAAAAAACAAACAGATGGTGCCAGTATCATCTTGTTTGGATATTTGTGTAACTTGAATGTACTTGGTGTATGTGGCGATGTTTCACCTCTAAAGGCGAAATGTACGTGGAAAATGTCTTCCCACGAAAAGCTGTTTCATGAACCTTGTATGTTCTTTTTTTGTTTTTACCCTTGGTAAGAAATAAAAGAAATCTGTAACATGTATATGTAAACTTTATATGTTGTCAGATTTTTAGTGTAGTCTTAGTTAGTATGTTGTCCACCAAGTTACCACTAATAATATATAATATTCCAAAACTGTATAATCAAAACTGTAAACTGTTTTTGTGGTAGTCATGTACTTTCATTTGATTGTGCACAGTGGTTGGGTATATAGCTTCAGCTATATTGAGAAGAAAGAAACATTATATATTTTGTTTCCCCAAGTTCTCAAGTGAGGAACTCTTGTTTAAACTTCAGGTGTTGCATCCTTATAAGCATTCCAGTATAAGTGACCTTATGTCCCCATTGTCATTTTTGATAAATGAGAGGCGAAAGCATCAGACTAATGATGCACTCATAGTATCTACTATGGTACTTTGTTACACAAGTAGAGAAAATATTGATAAAGATAGAAAGTTTTTAATTGAAAATTGTTAGAGGCCATCAGGTCATACATATGATATCAATTGTATAATTAGATCATGGTTGGTACTAAAACAAAATACAGTTGTAATAGGAGACTAATATCAGACACATTCTTTGATAGATTGTTTAGGCAGAGTATTCATGATGAAACTTTGTAGAATGGATGGCAACTGCCTGTTGTAAAGACACAAGTCTAGAGGACACTTGTGTCTTTACAACAGACAGTTGCCGTTCCATTCTACAAAGTTTCATCAGACACATTAATTGGGATTGCGTGGAGTGAAGTAGTGAGGATGAGAGATTTCTTGAAGTGATTGAGGGTGGTTTCCTGTATCAAATAAGGCACCAACCAAGGTAGAGTGCCATTTTATATTTATTGTTCACCACTAATCTGGACATGATTGCAAGAGTTGAAATGGAGGGACATTTGGGAAAAAACTGTATAATTAGGTTTAATGTCTTGCTATTTATTGAGAGCAAGGAATGAAATTTTAGTTTCTAATTGTCAGAAAGAAAACTTTGAAGCCATAATATATGATATTATAAATGAATTGGAATAATGACTTAGTAGGTGATGTGGAACAGATTTGGAAATTTTAAACATCTTAAGTGCTTTTAATTCAAGATAGTTATGTTCCTGAAAAGACGTAAAGGATACCATGGAAGATCAAACCTGATTTGGCTTTCAAAGGTCGCCAAGTGGAAAATTTGGGATAAATACCATTAGTTTAAATTGACATATGCTATGGATGGTTTACAGAACTGTAAAAAATTCAAAATGGATCATGAGAAGTAGCTGACTGATAATGTGAAAACTATAGCAAAGATTTTTTGTTAAAGGTAAACAAAATGGGATTGAGTCCTTGAAGAGAGGTGATGGCAAGATGTTTGCTGATGACTCTGAGATGGCTGAGTTTTTAAATTTCTATTCTCATCTATTTTTGATAGAGAGGATGTTAGCAATATTTCTGACCCAGAACATCCTAAAGAAAATATTGGAATCTAAATCAAGTAGATACAAGTTTGTTAAAAGTATGTAAAATGTTAAGAAATATAAAGCACAAGGATCAGATAATGTTTTTCCAAACTTTTTAAAAAGGTCAAAGATTAGATACGCAAGCCTCTCATTTTTGATAGAACAGTAGACTGGGCAGATAGGGTACATGAAGATTGTAAAGTTGCCAGTGATACTCTTATTTTGGGGGGGGGGGTATAATAGCTTTCCTGAAAATTGTAGGCCAATTAGTCTTACTTATCTAGTGGGGAAAATTTTAGTCTTATAAAAAAAAGTTTTTCAGAATAATTTTTTAGAATATATCATAAAAGAAAGTCAACATGGATTGATTAAAGGAAAATCTTTTCTTTTCTGTTGACTTTTGGATATGATCTACTTTAACTTTTCAAAGCCTTTGATAAGGTGTCACGTAGGATATTGGCCAAGAAAATTACATCAGTCAACATTGTAGAATTATTAGTTGATTGGATTTTATGGTTGCTTGGTGTGATAAAGCTAAAAGTTATTAATGGAGTAGAGTCAAGCTGGACTTTTTTTTCTAGTGATGTGCATAAGGGTCCAGTGCATGGATCCTTGTTTTATTATTATTTACATTAGTGATGTTTATAAGGGCATTATTAATAAAGTTTGCTTTGTACTTGGGTATTTTTAGTTGTTTTGAGGGTGCTGATAAAGAATGACTTTGAGCAATTGGAAGTTGGGCAAATCCTTGGCATTTGACCTTTAATTTTAGTAAGTGCAAAGTAATTCATTTGGTTTACCATAATTTGGATCACTTGTTTATTTAGGTGGGAACTCACTTAAAAGCATCACAAATTTAAGAAATTTAAATTGACTGGTTTAATGGGAGACTTAGAAGGTTATAGAAGATCAAGAAAGTTTGTCAAACAGGAAAGTAGAACGTCAAAAAGGTTGGCTAAAAATATATAAATTAACAGTATGGATTTCTTTAAGTACATTAAATGGATTGGGGTAGGACCTTTGATGAATAACAAAGAAAGGTTCTAATCTGATGATTATGAGATGGCTACGTTATTAAATTCTGCATTTTCTTTAGTTTTCACTAATGAAGATTTAAGCAATATTCCTCATCTTGAACAGTTGATAGATGGAAACAGGATCGAACAAGATGATTTCATTAACACTGAGCTTGTTAAGAAACAATTGGGAAGTTTAAAGAATGAGTCTCCTGGGCCAGATAATATTTCACCAAGGGTTTTGAAGGAGGTTAAAGATTGGATATGCGAGTCCTGGAATAGTGGGCGAGTACTAGAGGATCGGAAGTTGGCTAATATTACTCCTCTTTTTAAAAGAGGTGACAAAAATTGTCCCATTAATTATAGGCCTATTAGTCTTACATCAGTTGTGGGAAAAGTTTTGGAAAGTCTGATGAAAGATGCTTTGCAAAGTCATTAAACAAAGCTTAGAATTTTATTGGATAGTCAACATGGTTTCACTAAGGGAAAATCTTGCCTTACAAATCTTTTGACATTCTTGGAAAGGTTACTGCTTATGTAGGTGAGGGTAAGGGTGTAGATTTGGAGTATCTGAATTTTCAGAATGCATTTAACAAGGTGGCACATAAAAGGCTTGTAAAAATATTATATCTATAGGTGTGGGGGGGGGGGATAAATTAGCTAATTGCATAGAAGAGTGGCTGGATGGAAGAAAGCTGAGGGTTATCATAAATGGAGTTCAATCAAACTGGATTAATGTCACAAGTGGGGTACCTCAGGGCTCAATCTTAGGATCTTTGCTCTTTTTGAATTACATCAATGACATAAATGAAGGAATGGTCAATAAATTTCTAAAGTTTGCTGATGATATTAAGGTATTGGGTGTTGCTAGCTGTGAAGAAGATGCTGCTGATTTACAGAAGTATTTAGATCATTTAGTGAGTTGGACAGATAAATGGCAGGTGGGTTTTAATTATGATATATGCAAGATAATGCATGTGGGTTATCATAATTTGGATTATAAGTATAATTTTGATGGAAATAACCTTAACAGTGTTATGAAATAAAGGGATCTTGGTGTAGTGGTTAATCAGTCTCTTAAGCCATCCAAGCAGTGTGCTGTTGTTAGTGGTAGGGCAAATAGGATTTTAGGTTGTATCTACAGAAATATTGAATACAAATTTAAAGAGGTTATAATTTCATTACATAGGTCACTTGTTAGGCCACATTTGGAGTATTGTGTTCAATCTTGGGCTCCTTACCTTAGGAAGGACATTGAATTGTTGGAAAGTGTTCAGAGAAGGGTTGCTGGAATGGCACCTGCAATGGAGGGGTTGTCTTATGAGGAGAGGTTGAAATCTCTGAAATTGTTTTCTCTTGAAGAAAGAAGAGTTAGAGGGGATTTGATTGAGGTGTTTAATATTGTAAAGGGAATTGATAGTGTTGATACATCCTGTTTTTTCATACTTAATGCTGAAAATGGTAGGGCTGGGTGACAAATTTTGGCAGGGTAAGACAGTTTGTTTTCTAACAGGGTGGTTGGCCTTTTGAATGGATTGCCTTCAAATGTTCTGGAAGCAGTATATTTAAGTGAGTTTAAGAGATAGCTTGATAAGTATATGAATGATAAGGGCTGACTTTGAGGTTCTTTGTATTTATTTAATAGTTTTAGTTTTGCTGAGAGGATGGGACAATCTTGATGGACCAGTTGGTCCCTTGTTGTCCCTAAACATTATATTATATAATAGCGTGACTGAAAAAAAAAGTATTTTAGCAAACAGTTGTGGTAGATAATTCACTCAAGCCAACAAAACAATTCTCTGTTACTAATTGTAAGTAAAATTGTAGGACACATTTATAGTAAAGCTGGGCAATTAACTTGATGTAATAGACAACCTGTGGTTATCAATTATGTCAATCAGTGTCAAGTAAAATAATTGATTACTCAGTATTAATGTTTCTGATTATTGCCATTTCTTCAATTATTCCAACTATCAAATATTTACATTATGATTTCTCACTATTATTTTTGATTAATTCAGGTTGTTCAGCTTAATTGATTAGTGTCAAGATTCACAGAAATAACCAATTAATCAAAATTAGTGTTTCCAATTATTATTACTTTTGATTATTCCATTTATCTGAGGCTCATGTGGTAATAATTGATTAGTTAAATGTAATCAGTTAACGAGTTTAAAGATTGTTTATCAAATTCCACTAATTGCCAAGCTTTAATTCATGGGCATGATTACAAATTAAAAGAGGTGATTATCTCTCTACATATAACTAGTTAAGCCTCATTTGTAGTACTGTATATACTTTTGGTCTCTTTATCCTACAAAAATATTGACTTATTGGAAAGGGTTCAGAGGAGGGCTACTAGGATATGTCTGGGTTTAGAAGAGTTGTTATATGGGTGTAGATTTGGATCTTTTTTCTTTTTTTTTTCCTATGGGAAAGAAGGGTAAGAAGTGATCTTATTGAATTTTACAAGATTATCCAGGAAATCCATAGGATATAAAGACCTGCAATTTCTTTGTGTTATGTTCTAAGATATTAGGATGAGGTGACACAAGCTTGAGATCTGGAAAAGATAGGCTATGCTCCAATTAATACAGAATTATTTTTCTAATAGAGGGATAGACAAATGGATTGATTTCCCATCGGCAGTAGTGGAGGCCGACACTTTACAGGAGCTTGAGAGGAATCACTGAATTCCTGAAAAATTAAGGGTGAGTTTAAAAATCTATATTCCAACTTTTCTTCAAGTATGGATGTATAAGGACAACCTTGAAGTACCAGTAATCCATCACTGCCCATTAATTATATTAGTCTTATTTTTGGGGCTTCATCACAGTATTGATGTAGATGATTTAACTGAATATTAAAGACACTGGGTGTTTATTTTATGCTAATACTAATTTACATTTAAATGTAAAGTCTGAATGAAAAGTTTGTCCAATAAGTTATCTCCAAATTTGGGGTTTATTTATTTTTTTTATTCTTGAACAGTACATAAGGCTCAGTATATTATTATAATTATTAATGTCTGTTAATATAGAGCATGTTATTACTGACATTATTAGTGTCTATTAAAACAGCAAATGTTATTGTCATTATTAGTGTGTTAAAACATAGAATATGATATTATTGTCATTATCAGTGGCTTTGATAATATTGATATTATAATTGACTATTAAACAATATCAGATGCTGTTATTGTCGTTATTAGTGTATTAAAATATAACATATGTTGCTATTGTAATTATTAGCATACTAGCTGGAGTACCTGTCTGTTTGATGGGTGAAATAACCCCCCCCCCTCATGTATCACTGTGTCAAGTTATGATTTGGTAGTTTTCTGAAATCTCCACCTCCCATGGCCTTCTTCATATCATCCTGTATCACTGTGTCAAGTTTTGTGCCGATTGATCAAGAAATGTAATAAGAAACACATATGCATACACATATTGTTGTTTATTTATATAGATTAAAATATAGCATATGTTATTATTAGTTATTATTTGTATGTTAAAACATAATCTGATACTTTCATTATTAGTGTATTCAAACATAGCATGTTATTATTGTCATTATTAATTTATTTTAAAGTCACTAGGGCTAAATGCTAGGCTTAGATTAGTATGTAAGGATGAGCAGATTGGCTGGTTTTACTTGTGGGATTAGTTCAGTGGAAGAAGGGAGCTTTTTGGAATAGATGGTTTACATTTAAATATGGTAGGGGCTGGCTTGTTTGCTAAGGCTATTAACTCAGCTGTAAGGCAAGTTTTAAACTAGGACTAGACAGTAGTGAGGGCCAGGAAAAATTAAGTGCAAAAAAGAATAGCAGGCAGAGAAAAGTTTAGCATAAGAAATGAGTATAGAAGGTAAGGTTAGGCTTAATTGTTACTATTGTAATGCTAGAAGTATAAGAAATAAAATAGATGATGTTAGAGCACTGGTAGGAATGGAGGATTTTGATATAATGGGAGTAACTGAAACATGGTTAAATGTAGATGATTTTGATGACAGAAATTTCTTTGAAATATGGGGTTACAGGCTAGTTAATAGGGATAGAGTATTAAAGAGGAGGGGAGGAGTGGCTTTATATGTAAAATGTGTTACATCCTGTTGAAGTTGAGGAGATTGAATCCATTTGGGTTTCTGTTAGTAGATATAAAGGAAAAAGGCTTTTAGTGGGAATTTGTTACAGACCCCCAAATGATACTGATACAATTAATGAGAAATTTTACAAGATTAAGATTTCAGTTGTTAATGAAGTCAGAATTATGGGTGATTTTAATTTCAGCAATATAGATTTGAAAATTCTAGAGTCAAGCTGTGAGGGAGAAAGGTTTTTGGAAACTCTTCAGGATGGCTTTCTTCACCAATTAATCAAGGAACCAACTAGAAACAATGCAATTTTAGACTTATTGTTAACTTCAAATACAGAAATTTTTGAGAGGATGGAAATTGGGGAACATCTGGATGCAAGTAATCATTGCTCTATTAGGTTCGATGTTTTGCTGCACATGGAGATAAGGAATAATGATATTTTGGTTACAAATCTCAAAAAAGCAAATTTTGAAGGGGGCGTGACAAGAATTATCTGTTGTGAATTGGGTAGCTCAATTATTTGGAGAAACTGATCAGATGTGGAAAAATGTTTGGAGATGCATTTTTAAATATTCAAGGTAAACATATTCCTTATAGAAAGAAAAGGGTAGCTGCAAGTAAAAAACTAGATTGGCTCACAAAAAGTTTAAGAAATAAAATTAAAGAAAAGCATAATAAATTTAAGAAATTTAAATTGACTGGTATCACAGGAGATTTAGAAGATTATAAAAAATCAAGAAAGTTTGTGAAACAGGAAATTAGGACATCAAAAAGGATGTATGAGAAAAGGTTGGTTGAAAATGTAAAATTAACAGTAAGGATTTCTTTAAATACATTAAGGTAAACAAAATGCTAGGATGGGGGTAGGACCCTTGAGGGATGATAAAGGAAGGCTAGTATCTCCTGGGCCAGATAATATTTCCCCAAGGGTTTTGAAGGAGGTTAAAGATTGGATATGTGAGCCACTTGTTATTATTTGTCAATCCTTGAATAGTGGACAGGTACCAGAGGATTGGAAGTTAGCTAATATAACTTCTTTTCAAATGAGGTGGTAAACATTGTCCCAGTAATTATAGACCCACTAGTCTTACATTAGTTGTGGGAAAAGTTTTGCCTTACAAATCTTTTGACATTCTTTGAAACGGTTACTGTTTATGTAGGTAAGGGTGTAGATTTGGTGTATCTGAATTTTCAGAAAGTATTTAACAAGGTGCCACATAAAAGGCTTGTCAAAAAAAATATTTCCATAGGTGTGTGGGATACGTTAGCAAATTGGATAGAAGAGTGGCTGGGTGGAAGAAAGCAGAGGGTTACAAATGGAGTTCAGTGAAACTAGATTAATGTTAAGTGGGGTACCTCACGGCTCAGTTTTAGGACCTTTGCTCTTTTTGAATTACATCAATGACATAGATGAAGGAATGGTCAATAAATTACTTAAATTTGTTGATGGTATTAAGGTATTGGATGTTTCTTGCTGTGAAGAGGATGTTCCTGATTTACAAAAGGATTTAGATAATTTAGTAAGTTGGGCAAATAAATGGCAGATGGGTTTTAATTATAATAAATGCAACATAATGCATGTGGGTTATCATAATTTAAATTATAAGTATAATTTGTATGGGAATAACCTTAACAGTGTTATGAAGGAAAGGGATCTTGGTGTAATAGTTGATCAGTCTCGAAAACCATCCAAGCAGTGTGCTGTTGTTAGTGGTAGAGCAAATAGGATTTTAGGTTGAATCTACAGAAATAGTGAATACAAATCTAAAGGGGCTATAATTTCATTCTACAGGTCACTGGTTAGGCCACATTTGGAATATTGTGTTCAATCTTGGGCTCCTTACCTTAGGAAAGGGTTACTAGAATGGTACCTGGGATGGAGGGATTGTCATACGAGGAGAGGCTGAAATCTCTCAAATTATTTTCTTTTGAAAAAAGAAGAGTTAGGGGGATCTAATTGAGGTGTTTAAGATTCTAAAGGGAATTGATAGTGTTAATGCATCATCTTTCTTTCATATTTAACAGTGAGAATAGTAGGAGTAGAGAACACAAATATAAATTTTGGCAAGGTAGGAGTC
>NW_013669408.1:69480-110862 GCF_000517525.1 Limulus polyphemus
AGAATAGTAGGAGTAGAGAACACAAATATAAATTTTGGCAAGGTAGGAGTCATCTTCAACTGAGACAGTTTTATTTTTCTAACAGGGTGGTTTGCCTTTGGAATGGGTTGCCTTCAGATGTTGTAGAGGCATTAAATTTAATGTAGTTTAAGAAAAAGCTTGATAAATTTGTGAATGATAAGGGCTTGCTTTAAGACTTTTTTAATGATTGTAATTTAGTTTAGAGGATGGAACAGCCGAGATGGACCAATAGGTCCCATGTTGTCCCAAAACATTGTTATTATGTTATTTTATGATATTTGTGTCTTTCGAAACATAATGTATGTTGTTATTAATGGCATAAAATACCTCTGCTCTGCTTTGAGGTTCAAAGATCTCATGACTCTCAGAAGCCCCAATGTACTGATCAAGCTCTTCAATTATCCACAATTATTTCTATCGTTACCCTTGTGGCATCCATATTCTGATTACACTCTTGCGATCACAATGGTGCAGTTAGTGTAGATTGTGCTCGGGCTGTGGAAATGGACAATTTTTCCAGTACTATTTATGCCTAGAAATATGTGATCCAGCTAAATGGCCAGATTTAATAGACAAAAAATAAAATAGATCTTTTGGTAGAAAGAAGGTTTGTTAAATTATGTGTTGGTGACTATATGGCCACCACAACTTAAATCTGATATGGCAAAGTGCAATTCAAAAGCCTTGTCATTTTTTGGGGTTATGCAGTAAATTTACAGTATAGTTGCTGCTTCCATTCACAGCTGGTAAATATTGATAGAGAATGATCCTGCTCTAACTTCGAAGCTGTTGTCAGAAACAAGGTGGGAAGGTAGAGTAAAGAGTGTAAAAGCAATCTTTTACCTGAAAGGTGGTATCAGGAATGCCTTGCTTGAAGTTGCTGATGAATGCAGTGACTTAAAATTATGATACAGTCTTACCTCCTCTCTTTCTGCCTTCTAAGCATTTCTAAAAAAAAACATTTTCACACTCAGTGCACCAGTTTATATACCCAACCAATTTTGTGACACTATTTAACATGTACATATCATGACTAGTATTGCATCACCTATATTGGTGCAGCTAGCTTCCTTTGCTATTCCCACTCAATCCTCACTTTCTCAATTGGCACTACATCATTTAGATGTATGCTTTTTCCTGTGTAGCAACTCTTTCTGATTGAGCTTCTCTGCCATTCAAAAAAAAAAGTCAACAGTTTTCAATTTCTGTGCTTGCATTCAATTGTTTTAAAAAATTTTTTTCATTTGTTCCCAAATTGTAAACAAACTTAGTATGAATTCAAGGTTCAATGTATTGAATACAGAAGTTCCAGTGATAGTGGACAACACTACTGGTATAACTTCCCAGGACCAGTGTTCGACCTTATCTGCAGAGGAGGTACAGACCTTAATTCACAAAGAGCTAGATTCCTATGTTCAGCTGGTGATTTCTTCTCCTTTTCAACCTGATGATGTGTCTGAGGAAGAATATAATGAAGAATAAAACAATTTGGACTCCCTTTTTCCAGCACCTTCTTATTTTGGTTAGTCACAATCTACACTTCTTCAAAAGATTTTACCATCTACCCTTTTTTTTGCAGCTTGTTAATCAGGTAGGTGGTATTTTATGTGTTTCCCCTATTGCCTATGATGCCTCCTCTTCGTTATTGGTGAAATTCTTCCTTCTGAATTGTATATTTTTCCCCCTTCACCTGACATTAGGGTTAATACTGAAAGATTTTTGGACCAACTTCAATCGGTCATCCCCCTCGCTTGTCAGACCAACATGTTTTGGCATACCATCAATCTTCAGATCCATATTTGGATTCTCAACAATTGGATCCTCTACTTCCCCTTTGGGGTTTGATTCCAGGAGCAACTATTCATTTTAATCAGGCTCAATTCTCAAGGGTTCACCTTTCCCTGTGCTCTCTTTTGTGTTACCTGTCTTCCCTCCAATTATTGTCAGAGGTCTTTCGTCACTCCTCTGTATTTTTTTCAGATGAGCTTAAGTTCATCCTTTGGTTCATAATGGCTCGTTTATTGGCCTCTGCCCTTTCCCTTAATACCTGGCTTATGTGGTGTTGGGACATGTTTGGGAGAGAATTTTTTAAGCAATGTTTAGAGGACAGAAAGAAGATCAAGGAAGCCTTGTTTAGAGGGGGTAAGTACCTATCGAAAATACATTTACAGTGTAAGAAAATGTTAATATCAAAAATAAGGTGGAGTTCTTGGCTAACCATGTGCTCAAAAATGTTGAATTTCTGCTCAGAATATTGTATGGTATATCTTATTTGCCATAAACACTGTGAGCAAGACTCTTCAATCCAGAGAAATGCACTTTGATGTGGCTGTAAAAGACATGAGTTTCTACAGAAATACAGGAACACTGGATTTACCTTGGCCAAGATAGCAGGAACAGAAATAGCCTCTTAAATGGAGAATATAATTTCTAGAGGACAAGTTAGCAAATGTGCCCAAGAAAGTATTTGAAATGTACTAATTTCTGGCCATCATGGACCAAGATTTATGTCACTTATCACATGATTCAGACAAATACAATAATATGTCAGCTACTCCAGTTTTCTGTATGGTTTGTAGCAGCTTTGAGAAATGACAGAAGATGGTATAAAGAAGCATCATATAATTTTGAACATGACATTGTATGATGGAGATTCTTACAACATTGACAGCATAAACCTTTTCTCAGAGCTGTGGGAGGAACAAGAACTACACTTCAAGCCATTCAGTTTCTCAAGTTACTAGGTGGTTCCTTCCCAAATGCAATCATAACGTATAGGATATTTTTCCAATCCCACTTACTGTGGCTTCAGGGAAGTGAAGTTTCCAAATTAGAAATAATATAAAACTACCTTAGGACAAATATGTCTCAAGAGAGGATAGGGGGACTCGCCATGCTCTCTGAAAACAGCATCAGAAGTAGATTACCAAGATCTTATAGCAAAGTTTGCTCATTGAAGCTGTGGAAGGTGGATTTCAGACAGTAGATGGCACAACACTGATGGGTGAGTTTTTTTAATTTGATGAACTTTCTTAAGGGGGTTCTGCACAGGCTGATTTGCCTCAAGCCCTGCATCCTCTTAGGGCTGGCTCTGATTATTAATGTCAGTTAAAACGTAGAAAATGTTATTATAATTATTAGTGTCTTAAAATGTAGTGTATGATATCATTACCATTAATACTGTTTATTAAAACCATGGGTGAAATTCTACCAGTACTGGATACTGGAACTTATTTTTTAAGGCAGTACTAGTACTTATTTGAGCTGCTTTGTAATTTTTTATGTTTACACGTAGCTTTCTTCTTTTTCAAAAACAGGTCCATTTCACCCAGCTGAGTATCTCTACTTTTTGTTGAGAATTCCACCCCTGATTAAAACACAACAATTGTTATTATTGTCATTATTAGTGTCTGTTAAAACATACCAAATATTAGTGTGTTAAAACAACCCAAATGTTATTAATATAACTAAGCATATACATTTTATTTTCTCATTCATTTTTTTAAATGTAACAGTAATGATAAAATGTCAATTGCAGTAGAATTTGTAAAATGTATATATTATGCACATAATTAAAATGATATTTTATGGCTAATACACAAAAATGTTGTAAATGTGCAACTTACTGGAAGCAGTTTTAACTTCTCAGCACAAATACTTTCAGAACTTTAGAAGTGTAGACTAGTGCTGGTTTTGTAATTAAAATTCAGAACTTTGGAGATCACTATGATTAATAACTCAATACTTTACCACAGGGAAAATGATATTGAAGTTTTTGTAGTATGTTAAGTGTGTATTAGATATAATAGCTACAAGCAGATTTCATCTGTCCTTAACATAAATGAATTTAAGCCATTAGCATTCCTTGTCTTTTGATTGGAATGTAAAAGTGGATCACAAAGTTAGTTTCATCTCTCTTAAAATCCCAGTTAAACCACTACATAGCAGTACTAAGTGTCTTTAGTAAATGTAGTCCTAGTAGTATGGGAATTTCAGGATTTGTTACTGCTATGCATGAAGTCCTTTCACCACCAAATATTGCTGCCCTTTTGTTTTTACCATGAAGACTTTACAAGTTATGTGTAATTATTGTGAACAAAAATTAAAATTAATCGTTAATTTAGTTTATCATAAACTTAATTAAGCTAATTTGATAACATCATAAGTGACATTGGTTTATGTTGTAATATTCTGTTGATGCAATTTGTTAAAGTCAGTGGTTTTTAATCAAAGTACTCCTAAACTGATACTCATCCATTTAAGTTCACCACCTCTGTAGTAGGCCTAATAACAGTAATATTGTTACATACCTGTTCATTTATGTGTTTATCTCTGTTTGTAAGTTTTATTTTTATTATGAATCACTTAATTTAATTTTCTTACATAAAAGGTCCCAGTGAAAATGTTTTGCAATGAATGCAAGCACGCTTCAACTAGAATGAATAAACAAACATCTATAACCATGATTGATGAGCTACATTGAATAAACCAATCAGAGACTTGCAGAGTTGCCGAAATAACCACTTTTGTTTCTTTATCTTAATGGTATTTTATTCTTATTCACTCTTTTTTTTTTCAAAGTTTAGACGTACATATTTTCCAGTATTATTAAGAGTAACTTGTGTACACCTTAAAAAAATTTTCTTTACCCCCGAGGTACACACACCATTGGATGGGAATCACTTGTCCACATGAAATAACTTGTAGTTTTACTGCACCATAGTTCTTTCTACTGCTTCCATACAAAAGACCATACCAATAGGTTGAAAGCTTGAGCATTTTTTTTTCTATTTTCTATTATGTCTTATTAATAGTTCATTGAACATTTTCAGCTTAGAAGTTCATTCCAAATTATACAGTTTATTATATTTAACTTATGTTTATTCTCACATGCTTACTAAAAATGAGTATAATTTACTCTTGTTTTTATGTTTAATAATAATAACAGCTTTGGTTGCTTACAGATTCCTTTTCTGTGTGGACCATGGCTGTAGCCCTGGCCTTGCAGGCTGTAGTGTGGGAGTGGATGGGAGCTGATTCACGTTGGAAGTCTTACCCACCAGAAGTGGCCCAGCTCCTTGAAAGAGCCCATGGGAAAGGTTTAAACATGGTCCGACTGGGAGATGCTGAAGCTTCTCTAACTTATTATTCTGTGAATCTTAAAGAATTCATACAAATCTCTGACATAACAGGTAAGAACTAAGTGACAAAAAAAAAAGAGCTGTAATACATATAATTAAATGACTTTTTTCTTCAAGGCTAAATGTTTCTTCTCTTCACATTGTACTATGTAAAGACTTGTAACATTTAAGCAAATTATAATTATAACTGTTTCAAGAATTTTTAACTCTTAAACATTCTAGAATTAATATTTTTTTAATTTTGTAACATCTGTTTAGTGTAATTTACAAATAAAATTGAAAAACAAAATTGTGTACTGCTATGTGGAGTATCACTTGTAAAAACACATATGTACAGATATTTTCTCTCTATCCCAAGGTATAGGGTTATATTTTCCAAGAAACTATGATCCTTTCTGGATATAATTATTCTTGTTTTTTTTCGTGTATTTTCACTTCTATGTTGATTATATTAGTATAGCCATTTATTGTCATTCCTTTTGTGACATCACAACATGTGGTCTAAACAATTACTGATGAAGCTTTGCTTTGAAAATAGTTATAGACAACATTTAAATAGGGTCAGATAAAGGATATTATTAGCTATTTATGTAAATATAGACTAAATAAAGTAGCTTGTGTAGTAGTAATTTATGATGTATTGAGCATGTGACTAGCCAGAGTTCCTGTAGAGGTGAACAGAGGAATCTAATGGAAGTATAGAAGACTTAGGAACAAACCACAGATCTTGGAATTTTTTATAGTTTCTTTAGACAATCTATTTCATAAAAAATATGTTTTCATGTTAAATTATATCTAGGAAATTTTATTTATGTTAAAACATCAAGTAATTGTAGTTAGGTTTATCAAGTATATTAAGTGACAGCAAAATATTTCAGTGGCTCAAATTATTGTATTCAGTAAATGCATATAAATGAACAAACTTATTGCTTGAAAAGAGGCATTATTTATTAGATATAATTGATTATGGTCAAGAATATTGTTAAGAAAAATTACAATACCTATCCTGACAAAGGTAACGAAGTTGCCATTATGAAAGGTGAGGTCTTGGATTAACGATAAATCTTTGTTAATGTTTGCTATGTTATTTTTACTGTTTATGTCTATAAATGGTGACTACTGCAATTAGCAACATAAATTTGAAAAAAATATGTTAATGAATAGCAATCAATTTGAAACTGACTGGATGTATAGAATAGGACTTTCCGATACAGTATGTTACCTCCTCTCACATAAATAGCTATTCTCGTTCAGTGCTGCCCTCTATATCCATAAAAATTATGCATGCCACAAACCTTCTTTCTCTCCTCCATTGGAATTGACTGATTCCAATACACCTCTCATGCAAATCATCATGCATCAACCCTCCACCAATATGAGTGACATACTCTCATGATGCATGTGACTCCTGCTATTCAATTCTACCATAGATGTCCAGCAGATTTTTGAGGCAGATTTTGAAAGAGCATAATTCATCTTCTTATATTTAACAAGGCATTGCGGGAAGTTAAGATCAATCTCAGGAGCAGAAATGGCATCAGGGATGGTGAACCATGCCTTAAAATAGACTCAAAAAACAACATTGCAGATGTCATAGAGTCCTTTTTTCTCAAGGCCAATGAGATTAAACTGTCCCGTAAACATCCAGATCTTGAGAGCATATATTGCCTTGGCCATCTATTGTGCACAATGCAATGCTCAAGGTGCTATCGATTGCACTCCTTGAGGATGAATGCCATCAAGAAATGATATGGCTAGTCCAAGAAGCTCTCAGTAATTGCCTCAAGGTTGTTTGACTTGAAATTGCCTTGTAGCAAACTCAATGACACTACCCTTAACTTCCTCTATGGCCTCTGCTACGTCATAATGGTCGGCTACAGTTTTATAACTGGATTAGTCCATGTATTCCCAAGATTGCTGGAATCGAGAGTCTTTGTAAACACTTGCCAGGTCAAATTCTAAGATATGGTGCCAACATGCCAAATACAGAAGAGTTTTGTTTAATCTTTGTTCTAATGGCACACATGCTCCATTTCTGTGACCAGTGTTGCTTGCTGTTAGGTTGAAATAAACTGCCTTTACACAATCAATGACTCCCCATTCTTCCTGTAAATGTAGCACAGCAGAAGCTTGAGCCTCTTCAGTGATAGGAATCAGCTTTGGAAGATCTAGGAATTGGTTTACTCCTGTTCCAGACTGGATCACTGGTAGACAATCTACTTATTTACCTGTGAGATAATTAGGAATTTTGCTATCCCAGTGAAATACAAGACTTTTGGCTGTAACTGTTCCTTTAAGTTTTTGACAAGTTCTTCACAGAAGTGATGTTGAGATCTTTAGATGGAGGAATGTTTGATGGTTAACTCCTACACATCATGACCAAAGCAATGAGCTGTGGCAATAAGAACAAATGTTACCTTTTTGTCACTCAACTTTGTTCTGTTCATAGTTGCTGCTAAATTGAGAGTGTTAGTATTTCTTTTTGCCTTCTTTTAAGTCTAGAAGATGATGATTATCCAATTGCTCATCTATCCTCATCACTTATTGGTATTGTACCCACCAATTTCATCATTACTACTGTGGAATGATTCCCATAAACTGACAGTTTCATTCAAGGTTTGCTGTTCTTGCTCTGCGTGCTATTTTATGTCCATACCCTTTGATTCCTTTAAAGAAAGAAACATATCTACTTGGCTATGCACACTTGACATCCTCCTTCCCTCTGAGAAGAAAGAAAACCCCTGTCTTCTAGGATATTGATCAGATTCAGAGCATCCCTATGAGTTATGTCAAAAAGGTTATTAAGATTATTGACAAACTCTGCTTCATTGTCTTGCTGTGTTTCAGTTTTCTTTTTGAATATTT
This sequence comes from Limulus polyphemus, assembly GCF_000517525.1. Taxonomy (NCBI): domain Eukaryota; kingdom Metazoa; phylum Arthropoda; class Merostomata; order Xiphosura; family Limulidae; genus Limulus; species Limulus polyphemus. The sequence goes on from NW_013669408.1 coordinate 77,508, forward strand.
CTTTAGCTTTACCAATTTTTCAAACAGCTTCTCTTGTGTGATAATGGAATGGACAAACTGGAATTCAAGCCTTGTTCCAAAAAGCTCCTAGGTCATAGCCTTTGAGCTTTTGCAAATTATTTTCTTTAATGTATTGTGATGATAGAAAAACACTCGCAACACTTGCCTACTTGAAGGTAATTTGCTTCCTGTAAGTTCAGTTTCTTCTAAAATAAGCAACCAAGACATAGTTTTACTTTTTGCTACAGTATCCATTTGCAATGTTCTGCTGATACACTTTCAGCTGAAATGACACAGAAGAATCTACTCAAGTGCTTATATACTCTCACAGAAATTCTAGAAACTACTGACATATCATACAGAATTTTCCAAAAATAAAAATGTACAGCATAGATTATTCTTGTATGGAATGTTCTTGAACATTCTGAATAATGTGGAATACTGTGGAACATTCTGAAATATTTTGAATGTACAGATATAATACGAGCTTCGAGATCAAATTTCAATTACTTTGAGAAACCTCTAAAAGCTATTCAATATGAATAAAATTTAGTGTGAATTACTTGTTTATATATTGGAACAAAATGAAGTTAGTGTGTTGCAAGTCAAAACTTCAAAAATAAGGACCACCCTAATATGCATACATCTTAATTTTATTGACTGGCCTCTCTATCTATCTATTATCTGCAATATTTTAGCCATAAATGTCATCCTTCATGCAGTTTGTGTAATTAAATCTGTAAGACCAATAACCTTATTCAAAATACTTAATGTTTATATTTTGGCAGGCTCTTCATGCCCTGTTCGTAGGAAAATATACCCAGAAGGAAGTCCAGCTGCTCGGGGTATTCTGTGGCAGTGGTCAGGAGACCAACATGGAGTGTGGGAAAACTATGATATTGGAGTGGCTAACTACATTGAAGGTGCTTTTCAACAGGTCAGAAAAATGATCACATTATCCTGTTGTGCTCTCACACAATGAAGAGATATTTTTATAGTTGTGCTGTTTTTTGCAGTCAAAAAACAGCACAATATGAATTGTTTATCTCTAAAGATATCTTACAATTTAACCATAATTAAATTAGGATAAAGTAATTAAAAATACTTGTTGCTTTGAATGTATGCAGTAAAAGGTGACCAACATGTATTTTTAAAAATATATTCTCTTATTTTTCAAGCTTGAATTACTATTAGTAATTTTAACTAATTCACAGATTTTAAAGCTGAATTTTGGTTAATTTGAAGGTTTATAGGGGAAGCAGAGCATGTTTTGAACCCACTATTAACTGTTCCACACTAGTTTGCACTACAAAATATTTCCATGCATATAAAATAGAATTTCTGATATGATATCTTACTTCCAACTACCCAAAATTTAATGTGGTTCTACTGCATCTTTGCTTGCAAATAAGCATGTGACAACCCTCTACCAATAGGAATGTGACAAACTCTCCTGATGAAGGTTACTTCCTCTGTACTATTCAGCATAACCTTTACTTCTCATTTAGGTACTATTGTGTTGAGACATGGAATTTCACTTGTTTTTTTTTGGGGGGGGGCGTTCACATTTGCACTTATTTAAGTTTTTTTTTTTGCATTGTTTCTCAAAGTAGTAGTTTGTCATAGTTCAGCATTTTAATTACAACTTGAAGTGAATTTCACTCTATTGTTTTTTTCTTCACTATTTAATTTGTTGAATTGATCTCAGTTGAACCATGAATTCAGAATTTAATGTCATGTTTATTGTAGCATGGCTACTACTACGTCTTGATGATGAGGATTTGAATGTTTTTCCCACTCCATCCTATGCTATGCGATCCCATGCATCACTTATGGATGCTACCAGGCTCCCCTCAGCTTTTTTAGACATGATTTCACAGATATGTTATGTTTTGTCTGTGTCCCCCATCTCATATGACCCTGCACCTTCCCTTTTACACACTACTTTTTCGTCAAAATACCTTGTTTTTCCCCTCTCTGTGGATATTAGGTTCCATGCTGACCATTTACATACACAATTATATGCAGGATCCAGCATGTCTCATCCCCCTAGATCTTTGTATCTTTTTGCTTTGGCTAATTACCAAGCAAATTTTCCTTTACTGGACTTCCAACAATTCAATACTTTGATGCGAATGTAGGGGGCCAACCCTGGTTCTCCCAGGCCTAAGTTTCCAGACTGCGGCTGATCCTAACCTCTATCCTTAGGTACCTGTCTACCATGTACCTCCTAGCTAAGGCTATTCACTGTTCCCCATGTGGAGAAGACCCACACCCTCATATTTTCCACATTGGTGCATTTTCTTCAGTCTTTTCTTTTCAAACATGGGTCCTTTTCTCCTGGGATCTCTTAGGTAGGGATGCATTTTTGTCTCAAGTGTGTTACCATTACCTCCTCTCCAACTCCTCCTTTGGTCTTTGCTTAGTTTTGGAACATCCCATAAATGTGTCTTTGGTGGCCCTTCAGAAGTTACCGCAACCTTGTTTCTATTACTCCACCTCCTAGCATCCCAGCCTTGACTTCCTCTTCCCAACTTTCCATTCCTTTTGATATATCCCCACACATTGTTCTTTTCTTTGGGATGTGATATCCATTTATCATTATGTGGATGATTATCCATGCCACCTCCCTTATCATTTAGCTATCAATTGTCCCACTCTTGTCACCCTTCTACCTCTTCATTGTGCCTGTGTAAGGGATGTTCTTACCACCTTGATCTCATTGTCACCATTTCCCTTTAACTTCATTACATTGCAACATATTCTTCCTCCTTCATCAATGGTTCCCCTTGATCTTTAAGTCTCTTCTACCTCAGGTTTTAGGGCAGCATTTCCCCCCACCTTCCACCTTTCCCAATGTCACAGTATACTTTATTCGCTGCCTCTTTTCTACCCTCTTTCATTTCTTCCTTATCCACTGCTCTTTTTCCTACTTCTTGCCTAATTGGACATCATTGTGATTCTCCACACTTTTACCTGGATTCATCCCAAACCCCTGGCAGATGTTTCTGCTCTCCCTTGACACATGAGTCCTACTCTTACTTGCTATTGATAGCCATTGTACACATACATATTCTTTCCCAATCTTTCTAGGGACCTGAAAGTGGGTGCTAAAACCCATAGTTCTTCTATATTGAGAAGTTGAGCAGGAGTGTTTCCAGAGTTTAGTATGGATCACCCCAACCTGTCTAGATACATTGGAAATTTCAAGTGGATTTCAGATACATATCTTACCTACTCTCTATTGTCCTTCACCTATTCCTGCAAGGAAATTACCCCACCAATTATGTTTGTAGAGTTATTGATATTTCTTGATATTCAACTATGATGTATCACTCGTTAACCCAACTTCCACAGCTGATGATGGGTCTATAGAGTCTGATGGTTAAATGATGGTTTCAAAATTGTGTTCCCTGTGGTGCCCTTCTCTTGCAATTGGTGTGGGCCCTTAGTGTCTCATGGTTGAGGAGCTGTGCATGGATCTCTTTCACATGTGCCCTTCTCCCACAGCTTGTATTGACCCATATAGACTGATGGTTGAGAAGGTTAGCACTCTTGGTACAGTTAGAATGTGACCCAACCTTACTACACATAACGGCCTTCTGATGGCTTGTGTGCAAGCTCTCAGATGGCCATGTATATGTTTTACCTGTCAAAATATTTCAACATCTTTCAGGCTACTTGCCTCTCCCTATTCTTCACTAGGATGAAGGGTATACCCTGATTGAGACGAAATGCAGTTTCCAGTGAGTGTACCCCTGTGGAGTCCCTGTCATAGGGTGTCACACCCCACTGGCTTTTTTTTAGTGCTCTTGAAAGGAGGCTTATTTAAGTAATTTCTGCACCAATCCCTCTTACCATCTCAACGTGAGATTCTTGCTAATCTGTGCACAGTTATCATAGGTTAACAATTTTCTTAACTGAAAATGTATTTCCAATAGATACTCACCTCTGTGCACATTCCCACCCTTCTTCCTCACTTTTCCAGTGCACTTTTATTGGTTTCCTCATCAAATAATGAGGATTTTCATGCATGAATGTAGAGGAAGCATTTGTTCAGAGAAGTGCGTTGCACTTATATTGGTGGAGGGTTATGCTGCATGATACATCATCACTCAGTAGTGCAATTTCACATGTTTTCATGAAGTGGGAGTTTCACAAGGCTGGTGTCATGCAAGTCTCTCAGGCAGAAGAGTGTAACTCAAGAGGAAAATAGCTAATCTGTACAAAGAGGTATCTCAGAAATATGTTTTCAGAAAATGAAAATATTAACTTCTCAGAGGGGAGACTGAGGATTTCTTAAATCATGTCCTTATAAAATTAAGAACTTAAAATTGTATAATACTAAAATTTGATTATTAACTACATTTTGATGCCATGTTTATTTGTATACATCGATAATAAAATAGTAATCAGTATAATTAAATTTTTCTTGTAACTGTTAAAAGTTGTAACGTGCATTTAGACCTACCCGTAGCAAAAGGGCTAGCAGTAAAGTTAGTTAAATTTTGATATAAATGTAAAAGGTCATGACAGGTGCACTTTGATCCTGCAGTAAATATAGGGTTAAAGTGTTTGCTGAGAATTGTCACAACATTCAAATATTTAGTAGAAATGAAAACTTTGGTTAAAAAATGCTGACATGCATATTAGTTTAGATATATCTACCTCAAAATCATTTGCTAAATTTCATTCAATTAAGTATCTAGTTCAGTCATAAAACCACTTTCACTAAGTAGGTAAACTTGTGACTTGTTTGGAACTTGAAAATTTACTTTGGAAAACAGTTGTTCAGCTTTTGTACACATGACTCCCAGTGACTCAGGAGCAAGTGTGAAGACTTGTGAATAACACTAAAAACCGAGGTTTTGTTACCTGTGATGGCCCATTCTTTTCTCTCTCTCTCTCTTAGTTCTAAACATTTTTAGTAGAAAGATGTTGAAAAACATTTGAAAACTGAATAAACTAATCCCTTGTTTATTTGAAAGACTTTGAGAATGATATTATGTTGCTAGATGTATCAGGAGTTTTAAACAAACAATGGTTTAATAATTTTTTTTTCTTCAGGGAAGGAAATATATCGACCTGAGTCAGTTTTTGAAAGGCTACAACTACACGGTGAACTTCAAACCTATGAGTCAGATCAATAACCTCACTGGGTACAGGAGATCAGTGAGACGAATCAGAACAACAGCTTTTCCACTGGTTAGAAATGCTGTAAATACCAGCAGTATTCGTAATACTTATGCAGGTGGACAAGTCCTTGTTGCTATTGCAAATCAGGATGACAAGCACAGTAACAGTAATGAAACCAAAGGTTCTGTTACAAAAGGAAAAAAAGCCCATGGGATTTTAAACCATGTTACAAATCTTGCAGCCAAAGCAGCTAAAACTGTAAAAGAATCTAATCCAAAGAGTAGTTTATCATTTTCATCTTCTGTAGATGGCAAATGTCCAAGTCCTGCTACACTTCCACAGAACATGAAACTCATGCCTGCAAAGTCTTCAAAAAAATGGTGAGCCCCATTGGCTTTTTACTTCTTTTCACCAGTAAAATCAACATTATAAATTAAATTTTGATTAGAATTTTTCTGACTTTAAAATTGTGTAAAATTTGATTCATAACAATTTATGGAAACAAAAAAAAAAGTTTGGTTTCAGCAGTTATAGTAAACTTCAAGTATAACAGAGCTGTTAAAACAATTTTAAGAGATATTTTTCTCCAACACTTTAGAATCTTAAATAATAGTAAACAAGTATTCAGAACAAAAACATTAATCTTTTGTTTCTCTTTATAAGAAGTTACTAGAATCACATTATTTTCTTCTGTGATTAGGAGTAACTTGTATTTGTACTTATGTTATTATCATCTGCTCAGGAACAATGTACCTGCACCAAAGGGAAGTCAGAACATCTCATTCTTGGGTAACGGTATGTTCTAATTTTGTGTACACAACTTTATGTAAGCATTTGTATCGTGAAACATGAAGTCAGACATAAGGTAGTTAAATATATGCCTTGTTGATATGTTAAAAGAATCAAAAAAGCACCTCAGATATACTTGTGTGTGTGTGTTTTAATGCATGTGTTACAATGATGTATTCTTTGTTTTAGTAGATTTAAATGTTACTAGTTTCAAGGTACAGTTTGTAATTTGAAAACTGTTTACTAGAACTAAGTACTGCTGTGCATTATAAAGTCTGGGGGAGAGATGATGTTTGATGGTTAATACATAACAAATTTTTAATATGAATATAGGTTTAATGTAACCATTATGTTATCATTATTTATATTAGCAAAAATGCTGCCCTATAGGCAGCGGTTTGTGTTAGTAATTACTAATCATGGTATTCATGGCTCATTAAAAAAAATTTAGAAAAGTGAATATTTTCTAAAAAAGGATTTTTCTGGAAAAAACTGCATGGGAAAAGTGTTTAGATTGTGCTGATATAAACTGTAATGTTTTTATATGTTAAAAGTGGTACCCTTTATGAATATAGTAATATATTTACAAATTACATCAATAAAGATATAATCAAACCCTGAAGTGATTCAGCCCTAGTGAAAATCTTATACTTGTTCTGAGGAGAGTACTTTTATCTAAAATTATGTTCTGTGATAAAATAAATGGTTGTTGCACATATTATAGTTATTTTTCTAATTGTCTGAATCATGAATACCTAAAGTGTGAAATTTTTATGGATTTTTGTTTGTTTTGATATTCAATAGATGGCGCCACATTGTATTTATTATTTTGGTTACATACGTAGATACATATCTACATGCTATGTCCATTATAGTAAGATATGGATTAAACTGTTCATGCCAAACCTTACATAAATAATTGAATGTCCACATGTTTGTAATACAAACTACAGCTTAGCTTCAAACTAAGTCTAAAACCTCATACAATGGATAGTAATCACTGAAAATTTGGGACAAAATTTAAATTTTTTTCAGTCAAATCAGACTGTAAATTGTATGAAACTGTGGATGTTATGCAGAACCAAAATAAAATCACAACTTATTAAAATTTCAAATGTTATCTGTTTTTTCTTGCAATTTTATTCATATAAAATAACTCCTAGTGTGACATAATGCATTTTATTTGCTTGTGTTCACTAAAACATGTGGCATAACACCATGTAATTCACAGTGTTGGTCTTTTTACAGTACATTTTCCAAATAATCAGGTTAGAGGTGAAGCACTTACTTTGTACCTGTTTTTAGTTGTTACATTATATTTTATATATACATTATAGAAATACGGAAAATAAACATTAGTTATGTTTATATTGCTGTCATCACCTCATCTTCTTGAACATAGAACCACATATTTATTCTGCTGCTTATTTAAATCTTCATTAGTGTCATGTTTAGGTTTCTGTTTTTTTATTTTTTTTCAATGTCATAATAATTTTTAGTTTTTTTTTTTTACTTTGCAACACCAAACTATCTCTGCCTGTCATAAGATTCACCCATCGAAAGTACTGTTCACAACAGTGCAGAAGGATATGATATCATCTGTTACCCTGCATATCTTGATGACTACACATGAAAGAGCTCTCTGTGTATGGTTTACATGATGTGTAATTTGATGAATTTGGCATATTAGTCATTTGTATTTAAAAATATATGCATTTCTAGCTTTTGACCTATTTATGGATGACATCTTTATCGTTGGTATTAGATCTGTTAAGTAGATCTAGAATGAATCAAGCTCAGTCAGTAGTTTTTAATGAGATGCAAGATTTTTTGTTGGATACAATATCAAGTGTATCTCTGTGCTATCAAATTTGATCACAATACTTTTTTTTTCTAAATTTTAGCCTCTCAAACATTAACATGATCATTTTAAACCTAAAAATTTCTGTTCACAGTGAAAACTTTGGAAATCTTTTTTTGTATAGGTGTAGCTCCAGCCCAAACACCTTGTAGACCAATTTTCTGGCCTCCATACACTCCCGATACACAGCTCAAACCTGTCCCCGGTATTAAACCTCCAAAGACTGTTCGCAAAAAATCAAAGAAACATCAAAGTAAGTGATAAGAGTTTAAACATCTTTCTTTTATTTTATTCTAGTTTCTTGTTCTGTTGTGAACTGAAAATAAACTTAACAAAATCCATGTCATTACCATCTGAGAACTACATTGTTCAGCTTTTATCAGCCTAGCAAGGGAGATTGTCATCAATTAGAACTAGAAGGCAGAATAGCTACAAAATTTTTTGTGTAATGAAAGATTACAAAGGTGTTTATCTCTACACCAAAGTTTTACTCTATTTGTCTGTAGTTATTCTTAAAGCATGCTGCTTTTCATTTCAAAAGTTTAAAGTTGTGAAAAAGAAATGCTTTATTCATATATATATGTCTGCATTAAATAAGAATAAATAAAATTTCATAAAAGCATATTTATAATATGTGAAAAAAAAAGCTTTAAAAACTAAAATTAAGTTCTACCTTACTTTTGATTTAGAAAAATAAACTTCTTGAAATAAATAAAGACAGTGTATTTGGGGAGGGCATTGTGAAAGTTAACCTCCATTATAACCTCATGTCATTTGGGGAGGGCATTGTGAAAGTTAACCTCCATTATAACCTCATGTCATTTGGGGAGGGCATTGTGAAAGTTAACCTCCATTATAACCTCATGTCATTTGGGGAGGGCATTGTGAAAGTTAACCTCCATTATAACCTCATGTCATTTGGGGAGGGCATTGTGAAAGTTAACCTCCATTATAACCTCATGTCATTTCAAATTATAAGTAATATAAGCTGAGATAGTTATAAATTTTAGTTTAATTGAATTTATAGTTATTTAGAGAAATATTAAAAGTAACTACTTAAAAAAATAGGTAAATATGTGAATTAAGTTACAATAAAGATTAAATCCACACTAATGGAATAATACCAAACTTAGATGGAAACTAGTTTCCATTTTAATTTAATATTGTCCAATTAGTGTGGATTTAATCTTTATTGTAACTACCTAATATTATAGAAAATAAGAATACCTGATGTATTTGAAGTTCACTTAGAAATAATAGGTTCAGAGTTTAAAAGAACAATAATTTCCTATGGCTGTGCTTGCTTAAATGATAGAAAAGTGTGGAATTTGGTTTCAGTCAAGGTGTTTTTATGGATAATATTCTGGATTTATGAACCATAGCATAGGAAATTCAATGGAAGGAATATTCTAGTGCTTTTGCCATAAAGTATATTAAATGTATAAACTAAAACTGCTTGGTAAATATTACCATTTGATAGATAATTCTTTCCAACTTTGGGCATTATACATCATAAGACTTAATGGCTTATAAACAAAATTGATATGTATATGTATACACACATAAGCAAATAGTATTTCAGCTAAGACTGTAGGTTGCTGGCTTGATGAGCTCTAGTATTGAACAAAAGGCCTCATCGGCAGTGTTGTGTAATAAATAATGTGTGATATATATACTGTTGTACTTTTACTAGAAACCAATATTGAAGCTCTATCATTCTTTCTGTGTAGGATGTAATATCACTCTTCTTTTGTATTTATTGAAGAATAGACTAAACAAACTTTTAGAATTGGGGTAAAGGGTGTATCCTGGGGAGAGGATGAGAAGGTTAATAAAAAAGTTACCACACAATTCTTTTCTTGCATTTATAAAGTAAAGCAGCTCTTGCAGCTGTCACCTCTTGGTATGTCAAACTTTGAGATGACATTGTGTGTCTGGCTGATGCCTTTTTTTTTTTTTAGCTCATATATTATTGGACAAAATTCGCTTTCACCTGGTGTGGAAAGTCATTTATCAAACTGTGAATGGAATTGCACTGTTCCAATAAACAGTTGCATCTTTCTAACTAACAGTTAAGAAGAATGTGCGGTATCTCAAATAAAATTTACATTACTATATAATTACATGCATGTCTGTTTGAACCTGTGGTACACGACAATTTTTATAGCTAGTGAGTGACATGTTGGATTTTTTTTCTTACTAAATGTACACGTGTGTGTATTGGTAGAGGTGTCGAGTACCACAGACAAGGGGAAGAGAGACACTGTCTAAAAACGTTCGAGAAGCACTGGACTTCAGGAAAATATGGTTTTATATTGTATTGATAATGCATAAGATAGTTATATTACTGTCCTTAAATAATGTACCACATGTTTAACACTTTTATTTAAATATATATATATGTATGTGTTTTATATATTTGTTAAATGCATAAATAATATTATTTACATTCTTACTGTGAACTATAGTTATAGTAAAACATTTCTTTTTGGTCAGGTTTTTGTCATAATTGTTCCTTGAATATTAATTTAGATTTTTATTTCTTAGGTAAGATTTCAATAACTTTGCAATAAGTCTTAGGATCATTGTTTATCAGTGTATACTAAATAATTTATTTCTAATCTTTTAGCTAGCATCAATGAAGTTATTGACCAGTTTTCCAAGGAATTAACCATCAGGGATGTATTAGAGGTAATACTAGTTTGTCTTTAATTTTCCAGTATGTATATTCCTCACTGGCTTTTATTAAGTTTCATACTTAGTGTTGCAAGCTGTGATCAGAATACCATGAATTCAACTGTCAGGTTTTGATAAATATTGGTACAGTAATTGTGTAAACTGGAGAGAAATGTTTAAATTTGGATATAAAAAAGGCCAGTATTAGGAAAAAGGAGGGAATATTTTCTCTTTAAAATAAAGCCAATTTTTAATAAAATTTTAAAAGATAAAATTTTATTATTCTATAAATAATTAGAAGTTCATACATCAAATGGCAAAAAAAAAATAATTCAAGGGTCAAAATAATAGAAAAGAGGAATTTCATTTTTAAAAACTGATCATTGTTGCTTAACTTTTGCTACGTTATTCAGTTTATATTAAAGTATATGTATACCTTTTGGCAAAAGTATAACTGTGTTTCTTTAAAATGTGGTACAAGTAGTATTGCAAAATGAAGTCATAGACTGATTAAATATTAATCAAATTAATTACATCACACACTTCTAGGAATACCAGGCATGTCCTAGTAGTTAGTGTACTCAGACTAGGAATTTGAGGGCTCAAGGTTTGTGGTCCATTTCTTCGATAACACACTTCAAACTTTGGGATCGTAGGTGTACTATTGGAATGATAGTCAAATCCCACTGTTCTGTCAGACAAGAGTTGGTGATGGGTTTTATTGACTAGCTACCTTATTTCTGGCCTTTCAGTTCAAAATTAGGAACTGCTATGTGCTGGTAGCCCTTTATGTAGCTTTCCACAAAAGTTATGGAACAAAGGAAGTCATCTAGGACTGTACAGTTTTCTGGGATATACTGATATTAGTTATTACATCTTTTCCAGGACTGTACAATTTTCTTGGATATACTGATATTAGTTATTACATCTTTTCTAGGACTGTACAGTTTTCTGGGATATACTGATATTAGTTATTACATCTTTTCCAGGACTGTACAGTTTTCTGGGATATACTGATATTAGTTATTACATCTTTTCTAGGACTGCATAATTTGCTGTGATACACTTACTGAAGGATCTCCTTACGACAATGATCCAAGATTGGTGGCATTACTTCATTGTAACCACATTTTTCACCGTTCTTGTTTGAAGGAGATGTACATCTCTGGCCCAAAGGTATTTCACAGACTCACTATTGTTTTATAAAAGGATTGCTTGTAGATAACAGTTAATATAACAGTTGTAGTTAGTTTAGGTCAGAGGTTTCAAGGTAAGTGTTTTTTTTTGTTATGGTATGATTGACTCACAGTATTCATGATGTCAGAAAAACATTTAGGCTCAAAAGGTCTTGATACAAGATGATAAAACCTTATAACTCAGTATGACTCACTGTATTGTTATTGTTAAGCCATTTTGGAAATATTTTATGTTGAAAAATGATTGCTTATTAAGTGGAGGCCAGTATCTTATCTTGATCTTATCACTTTATGATCATGAGCTAGCAATCTGATCATTTCATGATTATGTTATAGTCGTTTCATTGCTTTCTGCTCATAATCTTATATTTATACCTTAATGACCTCATAACTTTATGATCCCTTGTTAATAATTTCATCATATAATGATTGTGTCGAAGTGATCTCATTGCTTTCTGATCCTGTGCTAGTGATATTTGTAATTTATTGATCATGTGCAAGATGCTTTATTTGTTGTTTTGCTGCTAGTGTAGTGTGCAAATACTAACCTTACTCACCAATAATATGTATTTCTTATCTACAAAAGTTTTAAATATTTTAAGATTTAATTTTGTAGCATACTAAATTTAGTTAAAATCATAGAACTTATTTTCTCTTTCATGGGATAGTTGCATTGTGTCCATCTTGATCTTGTGTTTTGGGGATGCTTTGCCATTGTCAGATGGAACAGAGATACTTCTGCATACTAGTACCCCATTTTCTGATTGATCAGCTACAGAAAGAATGCGTGTTGTGAATTCAGTTTTGGCAATCTCAGATTAGATTTGCTATTTTTTTAGAGAGTCAAGACTTGCTGTAAAATTCTTGTGTTTGTTTCTCTATGTTCTTTTCTGCTGTTCATGCATGCTGCAACATAACTCTTTTTGTATTTAGACCAGGGTTTCTCACCTCTTGTTAGTTGAGGGCAGTCACAGTTGTATCAGCTTGTGGCAGCCTATAACTGCATGTCTTTCAGCCCATTGGTTGAGAATAATTGATTTACACAATCATTTGTATTATTTGATTTATTTGGTTTCATTTTCAGTTTTCTTTATTGTATCAGTAAATATCTTTTTATTTTGACATCCTTCATTTCACCTACAACAAATCATTACACCTCTTCTTTTGCATATTAGGTTCACAAATTTCTCATATATGCAGTGATGAGGTAACAGCCTGCAGATATAATTTTAAGTTCCAATACATTACTTACCTCCACCCAAATATAAAGCTTCTGTCAATCTTGGACTGCCCTCTAATGCACTAAAAAACTTAATTCTTGCTTAATGCACTAAACTCATCCAACTAATAGCATGCCAATCGAGAAAGTAGGGTACACAGAGGGAGCCAACTGCTCAGGGAGTGTGTGTGTCATGCTCCTATTGGTGGAGGGTTGTCACATATATTAGGCATACTAAATAAGCAGTGGGAACTGAGGGGTATAAAAAAGCTCTCCCTGAGCAGTTGGCTCCCTCTGTGTACCCTACTTTCTCGATTGGCATGCTATTAGTTGGATGAGTTTCTCGTTTGCTCTTGATTTCTCGTGTGGAAATTTATTTCTTTGTTTCCATGTTTATATAATGTTTCCATAATTTATATATATATTTTTTTCTTCTTGATTTATATTTCAGTTAGTTTGCTTACAGTTTAGAGTTTATTACGTATTTTCCTCAAATTTGTTTTGCAAATTATTAACTCACAATTTACTGTGTCTACTACGTTGGTTCCTACTTTGTCTGGAGACATGTTTAACCCTTTTACTTAAGCCACAGGTTTGGTGCTATTAGCTGTGGAAGTGCAGGCTTTTGTTTGGCGGGAGTTAGGTTTCTACATGGGGCCTGGTTCGTTGTATTCTCCACAAGAGGTGGAGTGAGCTGATGAGGGATTTGGCCAAGATTTTCATGCTCCTCCATTTGCTACACCTGTTTTCAGGCAACAATGGAGGACGTTTGACATTCAAAGCCATTCCTGCGGTTGGTTACACATGTTTGTGGTATTTTTCAACTTTCTCCTGTGTCTTATGATTTGTCCCCCTCCCTATTAAGTGAGCTCCCTTATTGAGATTATATGGTTTTTCCCCCTTCCCCAATTATAGAGGTTCATGTTCAAAGTTTTTTGTCTCAAATTCTTTTGGGTTCTGGTATGCCTCACCTCCTTCGTGTTTCTGAGCAACATACTTTTGCCTTTCATCATTCTCCCAGTCCTTATTTGGATTCTCAACATTTGAGCCCTTTTTTACCTCAATAGGGTTCTGATCCTGAGGCTTCTGTCTCTTTGACTCAGGCCCAAATTTTGAGGATGCCTCTCACTCTTACTTGTGTTTTACATTACCTCTCTTCTATGCACATGTTATCAGAGGCTTTTTACCATTCTCCTGATGATTTTTTGGGAGAACTCTGTTCTCTTTTATGATAAACTTAAGCTAGAATTTCCTTGTCTGCCTTTTCACTCCATATATGGCTTATTTGTTGTTGGTGCCTTTTGGAGAGAGATGCTGTACTTATAGAAGTTCACCTCCCTCCCCTCTCTCACATCTTCCCTTCAGGACTTGTTGGTGTTTCCTTTTTTTGTGATAACTGTTTTCTGGGGTTGCCGCGATTCTTTGGAGTCGCAGGTTGTTGTGGTCAGGTTAGATAATTCCCTCTCACCATTGGCGAATCATTTATCCCAGCCTTCCTTTTCTTCTGATCCTACATCCTTTTGAGTCTGCACCTCATCCTATACCTGTGTCTAGCTGTTTTTGCTCTTATCCTCATGTCAACTGCATATGTTTAGAGCACTGGCAGCAGTATCAGTGACTATCCTGTGGGTTCAGGTTCTGTAGGGGCCAGGCTTCACTCCTTTGTGGAGATTTGGGAACTTTTTCCACAGATCAGTGGGTTCTCCAGGTTTTTCTCTTCACTTCAGATCTCCTCCCCTCTTTCATCTTCCCCTATTCCGTTCCCTCATTCAGACGATCCGGTTTCTTGCATTTGTTTTTTTCAAGGCTGTTTCAGAGCTTCTGCTCAAAGATGCTATCAAATCACTAGTTCCAGTTTCTCCAGGATTTTATTCTAGAGTTTTTGTCATCCCAAGAAGACCAGAGATTGGAGACGTGTTATAGATCTGTACCATCTCAGTAAGTTTCTGAAACTTCTTGTTTCACCATTGAATCCTTTCTGTCCCTTTGTTGGATTTTCATTCCAGGTTTGTAGATAACCAAATTCAACTTAGCAGATGCTTATCTTCATGTGCACATATCTCCCTCCTCCTGATGTTTTCTTCAGTTCATTCATGAGGGATGTGTTTTCCAGTTTCTGGCTTTTTCATTAAGGCTTGCCATGGCACTTTACATCTTTTGTCAGATTGTCCAACCTTTTGCTTGCCATCTCCATTCTTTAGGTCTCAGGACTCATCATTGTATGGACAATTGGCTTTTTCTGGCTCCTTCCCATGCAGCATCTGTAGTACATACTCGTTTACTCCTCCAGGAGGTGGCAGGGTAGATTAGTTGATCAAGTTAGAGAAATCAGTTCTTCCCCACCCAGTATCTCAGTCATTTGGGTATATTCTTCAATTCCCATTGCAGTCTGGCACAACCATCACCCCTTCATAATCGGGATATGAAGAGATTGGTGGTCAGGCTTTATCCTCTCCTTCTCTGCTTGCTCAAGAGATTCTATCTCTTTTGGGGATGTGGGCATCTTTGGAAGCACTCATTCCTCTCAGGCATGCTCACATACATTCTCTATGGGAACTGTGAGATCAATGAAGTTTCTTCTTGGATCCGTTAGATTTTCAGGTCATCCTTCAAGTTTCCCTATGGACAGATCTTACATAGTGGTTGAACAGAACCAATACCAGACTAGACAATGCTGGATTTTCCTCTAAATACTGAGTTCAGGTTAATAGTGCTCTGTTCCTACATTGAAATGAGTAAATGCCCCATTTCAGTAATTCCAGCTACAATATGTCTTTTTCCCTGCTTCCTTAGTTTGGGTTTGGGGGACTTCTTTCACCTCTTAATGCTCATTGTGGGACATCTTATATCCTGTTCCTTATGGTTGAGCAGATGTTACACATTTTACTCACAATTCTGAGAACATGGTTGAGTAGTTCTTGTATTGTGCCTGCTCATAATACCAGCCAGAGGATACATCCATGTTCTTACAGTTGAGTTGAGTATCAAACACTGCCCCATAACTCTGAGTTTGGTTTGGCATATTTCTTGTCTCTCACAGTTGATATGGTAGTTTGTCCAGTTATCGCTGTTCGCTTACTTCCATCATTGTAATTCTGGTTGCTTGCAATATGTCACTCATGGTCTGCTTGCCCTGGTCATGTTACCATATTTCTCCTCTACTGATTCTTTGGCACTGTCTTCCACCTTGTAATGCTGAGGATGGGATGTGGAACCTCATCTGTACAGTTGGGCTGAGTCTTTCTACCAGGTCTTCCAAGGCTTTTCCATTATTGGTTAGGTCCTTGATGCTGCCTGTTTCATGACACTTCACTTCTTCACTGGCAAAGGACATACCTGTTCCATAAGTGGTGTGGTCCCCCTCTAGTGTGCACACTTGTTAGATTCTCTGGGAATGTTTTCCCTAGGGAGTCTATTACTCTTTCTGTTACACCAGTTCTTCCATCTACTTGATGTGAGATTTTAGCTTTATTTGTATGCTTTCATACAATTACTATGCACACTTGTTAGATTTTCTGGGAATGTTTTCCCTAGGGAGTCTATTCCTCTTTCTGTTACACCAGTCCCTCCACCTACTCAGTTTGAGATTTGTGAGTGGAGGTATGTATCGTATCGGAAGTTATAATTTTCCTACACTGAAAATAGATTTCTGATAGATACTTACCTTCTCTCACATACTTACCCCCTACTTCCAGTGTTTATCTCATTTAGTGCATTAGAGGGCAGTCCAAGATCGAGAAAAGCTTTATATGTGAGAAGAGGTAAGTATCTATTTTCAGTGTAGGAAAATGATAACTTATCTCCTCTCGAATACTTCCCACCCTTACCCCCACTTCCGGTGTTTATCTCTTTTATCGTGTGTCTAATTTCGAAAATGAAGTGCACAGAATGTAATACAGAGGGAGCTACATGCTCAGGGAGTGTGTGTCATGCTCCTATCCATGGAGGGTTGTTGTATATGCTAGGCATGCTAAATGAGCAGTGGGAACTGAAGGGTACATAAAAAAGGCTAGTATTTTAGGTGAGAAGTAAGATTTCTAATGTGTTAGGGGGCAGTCCAAGATCGAGAGAAGCTTTATATGTGAGGCGAGGTAAGTATATCTATTTTCGGTGTAGGAAAATGATAACTTACCACATTGGTGCCATTTTTTTCAAAGAAATATAACTTAGACCATATGCTTATGCATTACTGACTTTTGTTATAATTTTTTGATGTAAAGTAAAAATAATCATGTGAGCATAAAAACTTTAGATAGTGGAGTTTGATTTTGTTTTGCTTTTTAACTGTAATAACATTGAATATTTATTTTTTAATTAAATTTATATATATGTATATATATGACTTATTCCAGAAAAATTTATTAAATGAATATGAATGTTTTGTTTGCTTAACCTTATGTGTAAGGATGTAGGTAAAAGTAATCAAGATTTTACAGAATGCCATTCACCATTCGACTATGTATCTGGTGTCAGAGTTATCAACTATTCATTTTGTCCTACATTGTTGAGTTAACAACAGTTTGTGGTAGAGGTGAGTAAATACTAGATACACTAGATAGAGATAGTGAAAAAAGGGTAGATACACATTTCTGACTTTTTGGGGTTATGCAAATTCAGTATGCAAACTGTACAATGGACAAAAGTATTTTTTACTCTACATGTGGACATGCACTCTGACTTGTCAGACTGTCATCAATTCACATACATATCTTCAGTACAAATACATTTGATTTTTTTATATACAACTGACATATACATCATAAATTTCGAATTATGTAAATTCAGAATTATAGTTAACATTCCTTCTCCAAAACTATTGGAGCAAACCCATGCACACTTGGTTAATGTTTTCCTAAGAATTTACTTGTTAAGAAATGTATTGAGTGATATTATAGAACCCAGAGAGATAAATTGTTTGAAACTATCTTTTTAGGATGGCCATTTGCAGTGTCCTACTTGTAAAACAATTTATGGTGAAAAAACAGGTATCCAGCCTCCAGGGTCAATGGATTTTCATCTTGTACCTCACTGCCTTCCTGGTTACCCTGGTTATAGTACTATACACATTATCTACAATATTTCTCCTGGAATTCAGGTAAGCTGTTTTTAAAAGTAAAGGATTTGATTAATTTTGAATTTCATAATAATTATAAATACAGCAACCACTAGAAAGTTCTAATTATAACTGTCCTTAATATTTGAACTTTAGCAATGAAATTACATCTTTCTCAATTCTTGTTTTAGATACAAATAATACTAATACAGAGGGTTTCAGTATGTTACATTAAAATGGTTATCAATATGCAAATCAGCAGATCAAGTGATTGTAAAGTTGTGGTTGAATGGAATGTATCAGGACTTTATTTTGACATTGTTTGGTGTTGTATAGGTAGTATGATGCCACCAAAAACCAATCACTTTTGGGAAGGGTATGTGACATCCCTTTCTGATACAAAATATTCATATACTGAAATCAGGAATGTAAAATTTCCAAGGTGAGAAATATCTCTTGTGCTTAACAGCATTGAAAACAAAGGAATGTGGATCAACTTGGTTTAATGGCCAATCCGTAAAGAGACTCATAACAGTTTGTACCCCAGATGTGGTAAGAAAAGTGCAGAATCTTATAATAGGTGAGAATCCAGGAGCACAAAGGTCAGTGGCAAAAGCCAGCCATGTGCTCTAAGCAACAGTATACAGCACAAAGGTCAGTGACAAAAGCCAGCCATGTGCTCTAAGCAACAGTATACAGCACAAAGGCCAGTGACAAAAGCCAGCCATGTGCTCTAATCAACAGTATACAGCACAAAGAAAAGGAATCTCCATTTGGAAAAGTGGCACAAGTTCCTTCCATGAAATATTAATTCAGTATTTGCAGTGAAGTCACTGAATTTCTGTGCAATTGGCCTGTTGAAGTAGATGCTAGGAAACCATCATCCTCATACACTTGATAGTTTATGGAAAGTCAATGAGGAGGGGTATGACATCCTTACATTGAAGCCTTTGGCAATGGAAACTATGCTGCAGGGCTATTTTATGATACAAAGTCATCAAATATAGTATAATTGGATGTGGTGACATGCATTTTAATGAGATAGTGAGGGTCCAAAATTATGTTAATATAACATACTCAACCTCTTTATACTGCCATCTTTTACAATAATCAAAACCACTTTCTAACCACCACCACTATATTTTCAGTATGATTGAAATAATAATGGTTCTAATACAGCTCCTGGATCAAGAAACTATTATAAATATACAACATCTTGATTGTGCATGTCGTGAGGTTTTAGTGAGTTACATTCAAAATGTAATTATACTACTTTCTTATCATGGTATACAAGTAAATTTGGCATAAAAACACAGCTAATAATCCAAATTTTAATAGTATATAAGTTTTAATTACATAATTGTATATGGCAATATATTAAAAAAATCTGAATTTCCCCTCATATGAGAATTATGACATTTACTCTCTAGGCATCCTCTCTTCTCTAATTTGTTTACCGCCCCTCCAAGAAGTATGAAATTTAACATAAATTATTAATTATAATGTTGTCATGACTTAAACAAGGCATAATTTTCATAGCCTTCAATTTTATTTACTTACAAAGCCATCAAATAGAAAATCAGACATCTCTTACCATGCTCACCTATGACATTCGTTCAGAAACTGCCAATAGTTCTGTCTGACATTTAATACTATATTATTTATAATCAATAGGAAGCCAAGGTTTTAATCTATCAAATGAGGTATATATTATGTTGTTTTCAGTACAGAGAATTCTCTATTTCACTTCCAGTTCAAACTATTTCCACAGGAAGCACATTGAGGAGCATAGATGAAGTTTTAAAGGCTAATGTTGCATAGTTAGAAAGCAAGAAAAATTGTGATAGTTAAGGGATAGTGTCTGATTTTTGCATTTTATTATTCTGTGTTCTTCAGTGCATTATTTAATTAAATAAAAAATTATATAGTGCATTACTACCATTAGTATATAAAAGTAGATTTACTTGTTATCAACAGTTAACAGCACAAAAAAAGGAAGACCCAGGTAAGTACTTTACCTCTTTTTTTTTCATGTATATTCTTTATTTGTTTTCATAAAAGTAACTAAAGTGTAAAAATAAGAAACTTTTTAGGTTAAGTAAGATAAGTAATAATAATAATGAAATTGTTTCAAGAGGTAAGCTCACAAACAACTCACGAGTACCTCATCTGATATGTAATTCAATGGGGTAATGAGAGCTGCATATTTGCTAAGTGATTTATAAATTTTAAGGTGGGAATATCAGTAATCACGATTCAAAGGGCAATAAAACAATAACTTTTTAGTATAATAACTGAAAGCTTGCGAAATTCTGTGAAGATGCACAAAACATGCTAGACTTTATAGTATGGAAACTGTAAATGTCAATTTGAGGTCACCAACTCAGTCGATTCAACTGAGCCTGTAGTGAAATAATTAATTGATTATGACATAGATACTCTGTTCTTACAAGGCAATTTTGCTATAAAAGAAAGAATCCTCTGGTTAGTTTCTTCTGGTGACAGTAAGATGTTGATACAACTACAGTTTTCATTCTGTTTAGAAAGATCTGCCAGATTTTTTTAATCAATATATTATTATAGGTTCAGGTAAAGATTGTTATTGTGACTTATTTTAGCATGTTAAGAATTAAACAATATCATCTGATAATCTTTTGTTTCAGGGTCCTGAGCATCCTAACCCTAATAAACCCTACACGGCTCGTGGATTTCCACGGCACTGTTACCTGCCCGATACAGATAAAGGAAGAAAAGTTAGTGAGATGTTTCACTTTCCTCCTCTTATAGTCTCTTTGGTAAAAATATAGATAAATACCAGACATTTTGATTTTATTACCAAACTGGAGGAGTTAGTATTTGAAACTGATTATTACAGATATAGTTAATTAAATAAAATAAAAGAAGATTTCTAAATACTTAGACCATTGTTTAAGGAATGAATAATGAACTGCTGATTTCTTTTGGAAAAAAACATTTTTTTCATACCTTAAGAAGGTTCATACTTCACCAGCTAAGATCTTTTATTTACATGGCTGGCTGAATGGTGCATAATAGGTTGTTCATCTTCGAGAAATGTAAATTTTTAAATGATTCAAGCTGACATAAGTTTGATTTATGGTGTCTAAGTTTGCAAAGTATTATCTGGTATTGAATGAAAGACTTTGTTGACAGTATGTACAAAGGAAAAGTGTAGTTAAAATACTATTTTCTTACTGCAAATATGCTAGGACTATTATAATTATTACATCTCTTGGTTTGTTTTGTTTTTTTGTGTGTCTCATGTGATTGAAGAGTTGAACCACTTTCAATAATACACATACATCAAAAAAGTTCCTTTAGATGTATGATCTTGAAAACCATGAAAAGAGAGAGTATCTACTTGTTATACCAAGCAGGGCTTCTTAGTAAGATATGAAATAAAATACTTTAGTGCATCACTTGCTGAACACTTTAAATAAAGAAAGAAAAGGTTAAAGTGTTATCTGTAATGATGATCTTTTTTTTTATTGTGAATATCACGTTAAGAAATGTATCAAACACAGAATTGTAACATCTATGATTCTATTATTGTTGGATGGATAGAAGCTGTTTTTAAGTACTGTGTTACACAGCTAGATACTCTGCAGCTGATTTTATAACAAGGAACTCACTTAAAAAAAATAAAGTTTGGTGATGGCTTGAATGAGTAATAAAACAAACTTTATTATCAAATGGACCATTTCGACAAACTTTTGTCATCATCACGTACATGTAGTTTACATAGATACAGCAATATATACACAGTATAGAACAAAAAGGTCATATGACCAGAGATTGCTTAACAGCTTAGTAAAGGTATCTTGGTACTCCAGGGTGTTGGTTTATAGTAGGGCTGTTTTGTTCAATTAAGATGGCTGCCTCAGTTTTGGATTTGTTCATGTTTGGTTCTTTATTTAAAATTGCTGTATTTTTACTAGATATATTCCAACTATAAGAAGAAATCCAGAACAGAAGCCATCAGACTTTTATGAGAAGTAATTATAACAAACTGTGGTTCCATGAAGTTCCTAAAAACTATTTTATATAACCTTTTTAAACAATTCTCTAACATAACCCTTAATGCAGTCAACCAAACCTGTAAATTGAAAATTAATCTTCCAAGCAACAAAATTAAATGCATCTATAATCTGAAGAAAGACACTAACATTAAAATTGAAAACTAGCAAAGGCAGCACTACTGTAATCACAAACAACACAGAATATATCGAAAAAATTAAAGACACCCTTTCCAATAAAAAGAGATTTAAACTTATCCCAAACAACCTAACAAACAACTGAACAGAACCCTATTACACATGAAGAAAGATAATTTGATTACAGAAAGTTTTATCTACAGAAACATGGCTCATACACAAGACAACTGTATGGCATTCCTAAACCCCA
Source organism: Limulus polyphemus (assembly GCF_000517525.1). Lineage (NCBI taxonomy): Eukaryota > Metazoa > Arthropoda > Merostomata > Xiphosura > Limulidae > Limulus > Limulus polyphemus. The sequence continues at coordinate 99,860 of NW_013669408.1, forward strand.
TGAACAGGACTGCTCCGTATAACCTATATTATTCACTTATGACTCATTTAACTACAGTTTTAACAGTTAGATAACCTGGGCTTTTACACCATATATAAACATCTGCAGATTCCTTGTTATGGATATCTTTACTTTCAGAAACACATTAAACCAACTAAAGCCTTAATTGATGTTGTGTCACTTTATACCGAAGTTCTTGTGAAGGAAGCTAGTAATATTGCACTTTACCTTTACCTCAATGACCCCCACTCCTTCATTTCACATCACCAGTACACTTCTTGTTTCCCTCTTAGAATTTACAACAACAAAAACTCTTCACATAGATGGTTTAAGCATGGGCAATCCTATTTCACCTGTTCTTACTGACATATTTATGACCCAGATTGAAATACAATCCAAGTTTCATCCTCCCCTATACTGGCACATGTATGTTTATGACAATTTTACTTGTTTTACTTCTACCAAACACATACACACTTTCTTTGAACACATAAACGCCTTTCATCCAAATATTAAATTCACCATTGTACACAAAACTAACAAGCAGTAATATTTTCCTAACCTTGAAATTATGAGATCTTGTACACAGTTCAAAAACAAAATTTATTGAGAAATCACTCACACGGGCTTCTACATGCCCTGGAATTCTGCCCATGAATCCAAACAAAAAAAATCAATACATTAAAAAACTGTATAAATGTAGCTTCAAGACTTTGCTCAAGTGACAACATAGGTGAAGAAATCGACCTTGTAAAGCATTCCTTTCTTTGCACCAACTGTTGTCAAAAAATTATCATGCAACCATCTGAACAAAAACCTTAAATCTCAACCCAAGAAGAACATTGACACTAATAAACCAAACAAAAACACAGCATTACACTGCAGTTTGCCATTCCTCCCTGAAATTAGTTAAAAGATAATCTACACTTGGACAAAACTTGCCATTAAATGTAGAATCTCTGCCGATTTCAAATTTACTCAAAAACCTGGCCCTAAACTAAAATCATTACTAAAAAAAAATTATGTAGAATCACACAATACCAATATCATTTGTAAAATTATGTGCAATAACTGTCCAGAATTCTACATCAGAGAAACTGAAAGAAAATTGGAAACCAGATTCACTGAATATAATAAAAATACCCTTCCATGTTTACTGACATTGCAACTCAAAAACTTATAACACTGTAATTTTGAACAAAAGGAAGTTATCTTAATTGAATGAAACAGTCCTATTCTAAACCAATACCCTACAGTATGAAGATACCTTTACTGAACTGTTATGCAATCTCCGGTCATGTAACCTCTTTGTTCTATATTGCTTATATATAGCTGTGTCTATGTAAACTACTTGTTCCTAATGTTGACAAAAGCTTGTCAAAACCTTGTACATTTGCTAATAAAGTTTATTTTATTGCTCATTCAAACCATCTCCAAACTTCATATACTTCTGTTTATTGTATATGTACCACCAGTTTCAATATTGTGTTGGATGGCTAGTAACTATGTGGATTTTGTTGTGTATGTACCACCAGTTTCAATACTGTATTGGATGGGTAGTAATTTTTATGTCCATTTCAATAGGATTCCAATGACGATATTCTTCTCCTCCTTCAGGGGCAGCACATTTTGATTGGTTGGTTAGTCAAGCTGGAGGAGTCTCATCTCACACCCACTTCATATCTGGTTCATTTGGGTATGTTCTTCAATTCACACCTCAGCACAGCCCAGCCTTCTCTGCATTTTTTGAGGGACATGGAGTGATTGTTTTCCATTGCTGTGTCCTCTCCTTCTCTTCCTGCATAGGTAGTTCTCTCTCTGTTGGGAACTTGTGCTTCTGTGGAACCCTTTATCCCCTTGGGCCATGCTCACATGCATCATTTGCATTGAACTCTGCACAATCAGTGGAACCTCTCTCAGGATCTCTGTTCTTCCTCATTCATCTTTCACCTTGTGGCTTGACAGAAGGTGTTCCTCTTCCTCCCTCTTGTCAGGATCTCTATCTTTTTACAGATGCTTCCTTTACATGGTAGGGCACTTGTCTTAACTCTGGAGATTTCAGGTCAATGGACCACAGAAGAATTAATTCTTCATATCAATCTTTAGGAACTCTTGGTGGTTTGTCGAGCTTTCGATCATTTTCTTACAGTCTTGTGTAGCTATTTGGTTCTGACCCTTATGAACAACTCAACTGTAGTTTCCTCTATCAATCACCAGGGAGAGCACTTGATCTCACTCTCTGTGTTTCCACATCCTCAACCTTCTCTTCTGGGCCCATTCCTTAGAAGTCTATCTAGTGGCATGTTATGTTCTGAATTTTGTTGCAGATCATTCTTTGAAGCCAAACAGGATTTTTTTCCACGAAATAGTCCCTTAAATCTCAGATTTTCAAGTGGCTGTGCTCTCATCTGGGCACCCCTCTCACAGATGCTATTGCCACTTACAACAATGCCAAGCTTTCCTTTTCCTGTTCAGCATCCATTAGCTTTGGTGGTGGACACATTCATTCAGTCAGAACTGGTTATCCCTCTGTTTGTCTTCTCCCTTGTGTTCTGGCCCTCATTTGGGACACTCATTGTCAGGTCTTTCTTGTGGTACCCTACTGGCTGACTCAAACCTAGTATCCTCTGTTGAACCTTATACAGTCCTCTTCTTCTCTTCCTCTTCAACCTTGTTCTTCTCTCTGTCATCCAGCTGTATTGTCACTCTGAATTCATCCATGGGATTTGTCCAGACCCTTGCTAGACATTCCAAACTCTCTTCACATGTAGGTTTCCTCCTTTCCCATTCTATTTGACCATCTTCCCTCCTTATCTATCATTAGAAATTGCATTTTTTTGTTGCTGGTCACAATATCATTCTTTCTCCTCTTTTCGTCCTTCTCTTCCCCATCTCTCAGAATTCTTCACATTGGCTTTTTGATCAGGGTTTATCAGTATCAACCATTGCTGGTTGCCAAGTGGCTCTTTCTACTATTTCCAGTTTTCCTCCTCAGTTTTCACTGTGCTCTTTCTTTCACCTTCTTTGTCCTTTTCTTCTTGCTTTCCCAGTGGGGACCTGAATGTTGTTCTCTGTGCTCTGCCCTTTGAACCTTTGGCTTCCTGTTCCTTGTACCATCTCTTTCTTTTTTGCCAAAGGTCATTGATTCTTTATGCAATCTTTTCCATCACTCATATGTTCTTCTCCATCCTGATTGCACTTTCCTTCCCAATTTGTCTGTGACACATAAGGGTGACAGCATATTCACTCCTGTATATCTTCCACCTATTCCTCATCTTTATTCTCACTCAGATCCTGATCACCTACTCTGTCCTGTCTGTGTGGCCCATTCTTATTTGGCCCACACTGCTCCCTTTCATGGTTACTGATCCTGTCTATTCATTCCTTGGAATTCTTCTTCCACCCGTGATTTTCTCCAGTTACCCTTACTTGATAGCTTCATCAGCTCATCCATTTAGCATATTCTTCTTTATATGGAGATGTTCATCAATGTTTCTAGAAATCCTCACATCATATCCAACACCTTATACACTCATTGGGTACTCATTTCCACTGTCTACTGGAGGAGATTGTTTGGGTTAGCATGTGGATAAGCCCTCACATTTTTTTTTGACACTATCTCCATCAAGTTGCCATATCTTCTTTTTCAGGCTATAAACTATCTCTGGTCACCACACCTCATACAAGCTCTGACTGGGTAAGTTCTCTTTCTCTCTCTCTCTCTCTTTTTTTTTTTTTTTACTTGTATACAGCCTTCTCATGCTTTACAGGATCCTGTTCAGTGGCGAGTGGTGCCTGCCAGGGTATGCTTATACAAAATCCATATAGTAGGACCATCAAAAGCTGATATAGGCTCACTCATGAGATGGAGTATTCCATAAGACTACTCGAAGTGCTCATTTTCATATATAAGGCCTGATCCAGATCATACCCACTCGTGGACTATCATAAGTAATCTAGGCAGAAAATTATTGCCCATCCTCCATGCCTAATTTAGAAACTAGTGCTTGCCTGCTTTTAAAAATAAGGTTTTTATGGTCACCCATTGTACTATCTTATTTTAATATGTTCCTCTGGGCTCCCCAAGATGCTTTCATTCCCCTTTTTTCTTCTAGTGGAGCATGGGAGTCCTTGCTGCTTACCAGTTCCAAGCTGCTGGGGTGGTGGACCATGAAGGATGCCTACTGAGTGTGACCCATTCCACTCAGTAGAGAATGGGGCAGTTGTGTTCTGTTTGTGTAGTACAGTTCATCCCTCTAGCTGGTTTCCCTCATCCTACTACTGCCCAGGTGTTGGGTTTCTGATTGGTTTTGTACTGAATTGCCACAGGAACAGCCAACATAAGTACTCACGCAATTGCAGTTTGGATGATAAATTCCCATTCTGCTTCACTTGGCTCAAGGTGAAGATGGTGAGGACCATTCTTCTACTGCAACCCAGGCAACATATTCCTTGTGCCACCTGGTTTTGGAATGAAGTTAACCACCATGTATGGTCTGATGCACACTAGCCATATTACACATATAGCACTTCCATGAACCTGATGCAGGTTTTGAACTATGCTTGTATATTCTGTCTGTCCTAGTGACACTTATGTACAGGTGAAGAGCATACCCTGGTAAAGACGAGATGCAGTTCTTCATGGGTGTGCTCCTATACTGTTAAATGGTATAGGTGTGTTACTCCATGGGTTGCCATCAGACATTTCCTGAAGGATGCTCATGTAGATCAATTTTGTATCTTCCCATCCACCCACCACTTCAACATGGTATTCTAGCTGTATGTGAGAAAAGGTTACATATTATCTCAAATGTGAACATTTTCCATTACCGAAAATGTATTTGTGATAGAAACTAACCTCCCACTTCCGGTGCTTCTTTTCTTGTCTAATCTCGAAGTGATATTTGAACACTCAGTATAGAGGGGGTCAGCTATGCTAGGAGAATATATTGTATTCCCATTAATGGAGGGTTGTCGCATGTTTATTTGCACGTAACAATGCAGCAATATCACGTGTAGTGGTGAACGAAACAATTTCGCACATAGACAGCAGTAATGAATCGAGAATGTGAGAAGAGGTAAGTACCTATTGGAAATACATATTTAGTATTGGAAAATATTAACTTTTAATACCGTGTTGGTTGGCTAGTAACTATTTCTTTTTGGTGCTGTGTGTGCACCATCAGTTTCAATACTATGTTGTATTGTAGTAATTTTATCTGTTTATTGTTATTCGAGTATTTTGAAACTGTATAGTTGGAATAAATAACTGCAGAGTCATCTCCATCTGTACACACTTTGTGTTTGGCTTTAAGATACACTTTTGTGTACACATGTTCTAACAGTTAAAATCATATTTGAAAATACAAAGAAGATTAAAATTGTTACTATAAAAAGAAAATGCAGTCAGAATTTAAAGCAACAAACCTTCACTAAGACTCAATTAAATGTTGTCTCACCCAAATTTTGACTATATGTAAAGTGTAACCTTTTAAAATTATTTATTTGATATAACTTTTAGGTTAATGTACAAGATCATCCCATCTATGTTCTAATATACAACTGAAAAACTTTTTCTCCATCAGTGACAGACTGACATTGTGCTTAGCTAGAAATAAGTCTGTCTAGTGCAAACTTTAAAGTTTTTTCAAAATGTCTTTATCATATCTTGGTAATCTAAAATACTTACTAAACTTTTATCTACAGGTGCTGAGACTCTTAGTCAAGGCATGGGAACGCCGGCTTATCTTTACTGTCGGGGTGTCATCTACAACTGGTGAACCAAACACAGTAACTTGGAACGAAATTCACCATAAGACTGAATTTGGCTCAAATATCACAGGCCACGGTTATCCAGATCCTCAGTATTTGGACAATGTTCTAACAGAATTAACACTGCAAGGCATTTCAGAGTGATAGATAACTCATGCTCAGAAACTGTAAACTTAGAAATTTGCACTTGTTAAGGAATGGTCACTGAGTTTTGTAAAGCTTTAAGAATAATGTGATATCACTTAAGCAAGCCTTTTTTAACTTTTATGAAAGTGTATGTGCATTATAAATATGCACGCACACACATTATATGACCTTATTCTGTGTTTTCTTCAATTGTTCTCTACAATTTTAAAAATCGTTAAGATACATCATATATTTCAGTATTTACATGTATTGATCAAAATTCGGTTAACAATTTTCTCACATTCCTTAACAATATTTCAAGTTTAGAAATGCTGTGTAGTATTGACCTTCCAATATGTAATAATATGTGGTTTTGGTTTTGTTATTAGAGGTTCTACATTTAGTCTGTTAAAAAAAAGGAATTCATTGTAAAGCTTTATTGTTGAAGACATTTTTTATTCATACTTTATTTGTGTTTCAAAATAAGATAGATCAGACTTTCTCGTGTACAAAAGTTTTCTACGTTCTCCTGTTAAAGGAAATTGCCTGGACGTTTGTTTGTTCATGTTGCTTTGATAAAAGTTTTATTGGAAGCATGTTCTGAATACAACTGGAACATTATATTTTTATTCTCAGTAGAAAAAGTATGCTTAGTAGTTATTTTTATTTTAAAACAGAGTATACAATATTTTTTCTCAGTTTGAAATCTATGTACAGCTGTCAAAAGGAAATGTTGTACCTGATACTGATAGTTATGAGTAGCTTTGTATAAAAAATATATATATGTATACAGTTTATGTACCTGCATGAGTTGCAGCATATAATAAATATTTTCTATGGTTTTTTTTACAATATTGTTTAAGATTGTGGTGCTCATTTTAAAGAAGCTTTAGTATATTTTATAGCAGTTGTAATGGTGCTATATATGCTTCTTATATGTTGCCTACTGACTGTTTATTTTCTGTTTGCTATGTTACTTTTTTATAGTTTTCATGTTGTTAACTCCTGATTTTTCACATGCTTTGTTTAATGGGTTAGAACAAAGATTTTCCCTTTTGTTTTTCTTTGAAATTTAGCATTTCTTCTTTCAACAAATAAGTAGAAGAATTACAATTATATTTATCATAAGATATTAATATTAGGCCTGTCAGGGTTTTAATATTGGCTGGGATTCTTCTACAGTAGGTGTCTGTGACTTGTTGGCGATAAATTCAAACAATAAACGGACAGCACACAATCTACTTGTTTGAAAATAATATATTCAAAACAAGTCAAAAGTATGTACAAAAATTCTTTACACTATATAATATCATAGTTGTATATAAAATTCGAAAAAATCCTTTTTTTTTTTCGTCTGTTATCACAATATAATTAGTGATAAGTTCATTTACGTTACCTCGTGAGTTACCACAGTTGTATACAGAGCTTTAAATAATTCTCTTTAAAAAGGCACACACAGGCTCGTACAATTACATTAGAACCCAATTGACAAGACGAATTATTCTTCTCTACTCTGTTTTTTACAGCACATTCTGCGATAGATTAATTTGCATTACCCTGTGGGTTACCACAGTTGTATCCAGAACTTTAAATAGTTGTCACCTTTTCGGCAAAGTCCACACAGGCAAGTTCAGTTATTTTAGAACACCCTTTAACAAGACAAATTACAACATACACAACGTAAGGCTTACCGAGTTACGTAACGAAATTTGTCATAACTATCGCCTTTAAAATAATTAACTTTTATCACACTTGTTATGAAAATAACTTAATAATTGTTAAATATTAGATCACTAAATAATAACTCTTACGCTTATATATCCAGCAAGACCTATTACATTTTTAAACGCTACGTTCTTAATCTAGTCCCTTAAGGATTTTCAAGAATTAAAAGTGTATAACAATAATATTCCAAACACACTATATTTGTCATATCCACTGCCACTATGTTAACTTTTGAAAATATTGGATCGTTATAAATTAAGACAATATTTCTTTGTTCCTCGACTTCTGACAACTTGGAATATTATATTTTAAAACACTGCTTTTTTTCTGCTAAAAAGCGTGGAAAGCGGTTAATTAAAATACCTCTATTTTTTACCTTGAGTTCTAACAAGACTTAAACGTTATAAATTGGAACATTACTTTTCTTGTGCATTAACTTCTAAGAAGCTTGGAACGTAGTAGATTAAAACAATATTTCTTTGTGCCTTGACTCCTAAAAGTGTGGAATGTTGTTGGTTAAAACACTTCTTTATGCCTTGACTTCTAACACCCAAGGAACGTTGTACATTAAAACACAATTTTCTAATAAGCTTAGAACGTTATAAATTATTACTATACCTTGTCTTCTAAAAAGTGTGAAGTGTAGTAGTTCAAAACAATACTCCCACTTTACCTAACTACTAAAAAGCGTGGCATATAATAAATGAAAATCCCACTGCTTTGTTCTATCAAGGTTGGAAGAATATAAATTTAAACTACTACTATTTACTTTGAGTTCTAAGAAGCGTGGAACGTAGTAGATTAAAACTACTTTCTGTCCCTTCACTGCCCAAAAAAGCTTGTAAAGCAGTTGTTTAAAATACAACTACATTTTATCTGTATTTTAACAAGACTGAAATCTTGTAATTTGAAAGGTTACATTTTTGTGCTTTAACTTCTAAGAAGGTCGTAACGTTATAAATTAAAACCTTATGTTACGACAGCGGGGGTCACGTGACGCTGGTAGCACGTGTTGAGATCCTAGAAGATTCTAGAAGAGGCGGTATTATCGTATATAAGTGCGCTAGAGAGAGAGAGTGGGGAACCAAGGACAGCAGTTACGGTCGGCGGGAACCGAGGATAGCAGATACAGAGATCGGAACTATAGTTGCTGACGGGCGGAGATAGAGACAGATAATTGAGTCAAGCGCGGTAGAAAGTGAGTGAATTTTTGTGAACTATAGTGTGTGTTGAAGTCAAAGTAACTGTGAAAATTAAGTGTATTGCAAAGTTGTATTGAGGAAGAATAAACAAGTTTTTTTTAAAAAAGGACTTGTATCGCAGAAAAATTAACAAACAAGAGATGTAACACTTACTTCTTTGCACCTTACGTCTGATAATATTAGAAAGTTATAAATTAAAGCATTACTTCTTTATGCTTTAAATTCTAACAAGATTTGAACGAATTAGATTAAAACGCTATTTTTTCTACCTTGACTTCTAAGAAGGGTAGAATGTACTACGTCACAACTTATTTGTACCTTCACCACTAAAAGGCGTGGAATGCAGTAAGCTCAAATGCTAATACTTTTTACCTTGAACTCTATTAAGATTGTAATGTTAAAAATTGAAACACTACTTTTATTGTACCTTCACTACCAAAAAGCTTGGAACGTAGTAGATTAAAACACAACTTTTTTTTTGGTCCCTTCACTACCAAAAAGCTTGGAACGTAGTAGATTAAAACACAACTTTTTTTTTGGTCCCTTCACTACCAAAAAAGCTTGGAACGCAGTAATTTAAAATACAAGTACTGTTTATCCGTTTTTTAACAAGACTGGAATATTGTAAATTGAAACATTAAATTTTTCTGCCTTAACTTCTAAGAAGATTGTTATATTATAAATTAAAACCATATTTCTTTGTGCCTTTAGTCTAATAATATTGGAAAGTTCTAAACTGAAATATTACTTCTAACAGGCCCGGCATGGCCAGGTGGTTAGGGTACTCGAGTCGCAATCTGAGAGCCCCGGGTTCGAATCCCTGTCCCACCAAACATGCTCGCCCTTTCAGCCGTGGTGGCGTTATAATGTGTCGGTCAATCCCACTATTCGTTTGTAAAAGAGTAGCCCAAGAGTTGGCGGTGGGTGGTAATGAGTAGTTGCCTTCCCTCTAGTCTTACACTGCTAAATTAGGGATGGCTAGCGCAGATAGCCCTCGTGTAGCTTTGCGCGAAATTCAAAACAAACAATCATACTTCTAACAAACACGAAACGTACTAGATAAAAACTATTTCTTTGACTTCTGGCCAGGTGGTTAGGGAACTCGATTCGCGGGTTCGAATCCCTGTCCCACCAAACATGCTCACCCTTTCAGCCGTGGGGGAGTTATAAAGTTGGTAAAAGAGTAGCCCAAGAACTGGCGGTGGGTGGTGATGACTAGCTGCCTTCTTTCTAGTCTTGCACTGCTAAATGAAGGACAGATAGTGCAGATAGCCCTCGTGTAGCTTTGCGCGAAATTCCAAACAAGCAAAGTTTGACTTCTGTAAAGTCTGGAACTTAGTATATTAAAATACTACTATTTTTTTCTTGATTTCTAACAAAAGTTGTAAATTAAAACACTGTTTCTAAGTGCCTTAACTTCTCACAGAATTGGAACGTTATAAATTATCACACTACTTCTTTCTTCCTTGACTTCTAAAAAGATTGGTTTGTTTGTTTGTAGTTAAGCACAAGACCACACAATGAGCTATTTGTTCTCTGCTCACCACGAGTATAGAAACCCGGTTTCTAGCACTGTAAGCCCGCAGATATACTGCCATACCACTGGAGAGCAAGAAGATTGGATTTTTCTATATTAGAATACTGCTTTGTGCCTCAACTTCTAACAAATATGAAACGAAGTAGAATGAAACACTAATTCTTTGTGCCTTGATTCTAATAAGCTTGGAACGTTATAAATTAGAACTACTACATTTTTTGTACGTTGATTTCTCTGAAACATGGAACGTAGTAGACTAAAACACTATTTTGTGCTTTAACGTCCAACAAATGTGGAACGTTGTAAATGAAAACACGATTTTCTGCCTTGACTCCTAAGAAGTTTGGAATGTTGAAGATGAAAACGCTATTTGGTGCGTCATGTTCTAACAAGCGTGAAACTCTGTAGATTGACACACAACTTTCTTGTTGTTTGACTGCTAAAAAGCTTTAAACGAAGTAACTTAACAGAGTACTACTTTGTACCTTGAGTTCCAAGAAGATTGAGATGTTATAAATTAAAACATAGTTATTTGTGCCTTAACTCTTAAACATTATAAGTTAAACACTTTTTTTTTCTGCAACATAAATTCTAATATTCTCGGAACGTATTAGATTAAAACAATATGTTACGACAGCGGA
>NW_013669408.1:111795-113014 GCF_000517525.1 Limulus polyphemus
AAACTTTAACAACTTTTATTAATACACGCTATAAATACACAGCGATTCACAATCTCAATAACTTTGCTCTCTACGAGTGCAAAACACACACTAGTTCGAAACAGAATCGTAAATTACCCATAACTACTGTTCGCTTCACTCCCTGGCTTTCCTCTGCCTGGCTTATATACCAACAAAGAGGCATCTCCAACATTCGCGGGGTTCCCCGATTATTCGAGAAATTCACCAAGTATGCTCCCAGCATCACGTGACTTCCACTGTCGTAGCAGTATGTATGTCCAAAGGGTTATAAATTAAAACAATCCTTCTTTCTATCTTGACTCCTAAAAGTGTGGAATGTTGTGGATTATACACTACTTTGTGACATTTCTTTTGACAAGTTTGTAACGTTGTAGATTAAAACCCTACTTTGTACCTTAGTTTCTAACAAACTACTCAAACTCTGCTATAAGCGTTCTATACTGAAATCTGCTTTGTATATTGACTTCTAATAAGCTTGAAACGTTGGATATTGAAACTCTGTGTCAAACACAAGCTGGGAATGTTGTAGATTCAAATATTACTTAGTGCCTTGAGTTTTAAAAAGTTTGAAACGTTGTACACTTTTTTGTTCCTTGACTTCTAATAGCTGGGAATGACTTACTTTAAAACAGTACTTTGATCCTAAAATCCTAACAACCTTGGAGCGTTTTAGATTAAACAATGCGTTCCTTGGCTTCGAACAAGCTGTCAGCGTTTTAGATTAAAATGCTACTTTATGCCTCCACTTCTATCAACCTTGGAACATTGTAGATTAAAACACAGCTTTCTGCCTTCTCCTCTAACAGGTTTGGAATGTTGTAGTTTCAAATATTACTTTGTGCCTTGACATCTAACAAGCTTTCAACATAATAATGTTACGACAGCGGTAGTCACGTGACGCTGGTAACACGTCACGATATTCTAGAAGGATGTGGAACAGCACGAATAATCCAGTATGTGCTAGGCGCCCTCTATTCCTGTACATAAGTGCGCCAGATAACGTGAGACAAATTAATCGGAATTGAATTGCAGACAGGTAGAGATAGAGACGGACAATTGAGTCAAGCTCGGTAGTGACCATAAGTAAGTGCGTGAATCATTGTGAATTATAGCATGTGTTTAAAGTGACTGTGGAAATTAAGTGTATTACGAAGTTGAATTGAGAAATAATAAACTAATTCTATTTAAGAAAGGACTT
>NW_013669409.1:0-1042 GCF_000517525.1 Limulus polyphemus
TGATCAATAGGAACAACAACAACCAAACCATACTTTCTTTACTCACATGTTGATGTAATAGATATGATTGCTGATCAATAGGAACAACAACAACCAAACCATACTTTCTTTACTCACATGTTGATGTAATAGATATGATTGCTGATCAATAGGAACATACTGAGTTAAGTAATCAGATTGTTGAGTGACTATATAGCATCACCAGGAGGCCAATTGAACCATTAAAGTATATAATTAGTAACAGCTGGATTAGACTTTATTGATAGGTAAAGAGAACCGTATCTTGAGTTGGTGCTTAATGCGTTACTTACAACATATAAGGTGGGCGTGGCCTAGTAGTTAGGGTGCCGGACTGTGGATCCGAAGTTCTTTGGTTCGTTTCTCATTGTCGCAAGCAAAAAATGTTTTGTGCATTTTGGAATTGTGAATGCATTATAAGAATGACAGTCAAATTCCAGTGTTCGATTAGAATAGCCCAACAGTTGGCGGTGGGTATTGTTCATTAGCTACTTTCCCTCTAGTCCAGGGGTCTCCAAACCTTTTTGGACAAGGGCCGGGAGGTAGATCTTTTTAGGCTTCGCGGGCCGGAGTGGTCGTGGTAAAATTAAGTAGGGATGCATACATGATCAGATTGGCTTTTGCTCAATTACGTTTTATTTTTATATCATTAAAAATGAAAATGATATCATTATATAATTTTATTACTTTAATGAACTATAGGCGGGCCGTATCGCAACTAGATTGGCTTTGCTCAATTACGTTTTATTTTTTGTTTTTATATCATTAAAAATGAAGATGATATCATTATATCATTTTATTACTTTAATGAACTGTAGGCGGGCCGTATCGCAACTAGATTGGCTTTTGCTCAATTACGTTTTATTTTTTATATCATTAAAAATGAAGATGATATCATTATATCATTTTATTACTTTAATGAACTGTAGGCGGGCCGTATCGCAACTAGATTGGCTTTGCTCAATTACGTTTTATTTTTTGTTTTTATATCATTAAAAATGAAGATGATATCATTATATCATTT
>NW_013669409.1:1737-5517 GCF_000517525.1 Limulus polyphemus
TTTTTATTATTCATTAAAAATGAAAATGATATCATTATATCAATTTTATTACTTTAATGAACTGTAGGCGGGCCGTATCGCAACTAGATTGGCTTTGCTCAATTACGTTTTATTTTTTTTTTATATCATTAAAAATGAAGATGATATCATTATATCATTTTATTACTTTAATGAACTGTAGGCGGGCCGTATCGCAACTAGATTGGCTTTGCTCAATTACGTTTTATTTTTGTTTTTATATCATTAAAAAATTATATTATTACTTAAATAAACTGGCCGGATAACCGAAGTCGCGGGCCGTAGTTTGGAGACCCTTGCTCTAGTCTATCAGTTCAAAAATAGGGATGGCTGTACCCAGACAGCCCTTCATTAACAAATTCTCTAGGTAGGCGATTTTTATTTCCTGAGAAGGAAAACCCCTTATTTGGGAGAAGGGTTTGTCTCCAGTTAGTCTAAAACATCAACACGAGGCTGCTTAAAGAATATAAAGACATAGGTTTTGTATATAGCAAAAAGTTTAGGGAAGAGCTTTGCATTAGTTAATAGCGACCACAAAGGCAAGTTAACGCGAGAACCACGAATCGGATCTGAAATAGTCTGGTGGTTAGGGTCACGGGTTCGAATCCCCGTCACTGAACGTGCTCGACCTTTCAGCCATAGGGGCGTTCTAATGTGTCTATCAATCCCAGTGTTAGTTGGTGAAAGATTTGGCGGTAGGTGGCGTTGACTAGCTGCCTTTCATCTAGTCTATTACTACTAAATTAGGGACGACAAGCACAAAAAGCCCTTGAGTAACTTTGAAGGAAGTTCAAACAAATCAAACAAACAAACTATGAAGCAGTTATAGATAGATAGATAGAGGCTTTCAATCAGTACAACTTTTGGTACAAAATGTCAAAAACTACTAGATATACGTTTCTGTCTCTTCTTTCCCTGTAACTTTTATAACAGATAACAGCGATGTTTGACGAAAGCATTCCACTAGGACTAACATGAATCTACAGAGTATATAAAACAGTGACGAGGATAAGTTGGGACTGTAAAAAAATCAGTAGACCGTGTTAGAAGAAGCGTACTGTACTTCTGATTCAGTCTTTCTGCGTGGATTAGAACAGTACTTATGATACATAAAAACGCTATTCTCTTACACGACATGCACTGTTATTAAACAAAAGCGTTTAACATGGATTTTATTTTTACTATAACACTATTAAACAGAAGGTGTGACAGTCAACAGGCAGGGTTTTTATTACCCAACATGGAAGAGCAAATTGCTAAAAGGTTTCCTTGTGTTCACTTGAAGAACTAGAAATCTCTTGGTTTCTATGACCAGTAACGTCTAGAAATAAACACGTTTCTTTTGGAGACACGAACACTGACGCAGTTGCAGCTGGTTGAATTATTCGTAGCTAATAATAATGGCACGACTTTAAAAAGTAACATGTTATTGTTCTTTTATAAGTTTGTGGTAACACCCTAGAGAAATGTTTTTTGTTTTTTTTTAGTCATCGGTCGCTCCTCCCTCCAGTTATGGAGTCCTATCGCAGCACGTCTGTCAGTAAGCAGTCTAGGTAGCTTTGGCACCATCCGTAATTTCGAACCACAGAGAGGCAACAATTTTCGGCCATCTTGTTATAAATATATGCTATTAAGTTATTAATTATTAGTTTTTTTCTTTATCTAATATTATGTAGCATTTACACCAAGTTCCTGTTGTAAATAAAGAAGACGAAGGTTTTGTTATAAATCTGAACTTACCAGTAAAAAGAAAAAGGTTTCCCACAGAATGTAATCTCCTTGTATGCAAAACACAAGCACAGACGTCGTGGCGTACATATATATATATTCATTACTTTTATATTACAATTCTAAACATGTAAGTACACGCAGTGTAGAGTTCACATTTAGACTACAAAATTCAGATAAAAAGCGATATTTAAAACAAGTGATACGAACAAATGTTCCAACTTCGACTTATGTCACAGCTGATGTTTCAACATCTAAAGATGAACGGGATTGGACGGAACGAGAAGAATTTAAATCAATCTGTTATGTCCCACTTTTTACACAATCAAACCAAAACTGCGAGCTTTAATATGGTATGTCACGTCTTTTATTGTCAGTCTCAAATCGTATATATATTCTGTTAAAGTATACACTCTTATCTTCATAGCTTATCTATGTGATTTACGGTGATTTGCTGTACATTAAACAATATTAAGAGTGGTCGTAAGCCATCTATAGGTTTAACAGTTATTGAACTTATAGCAATGATGAACCTGTAATGGCGAAACGTTGGCTGAGATAAAGTTTTTTTATTAGTATCTGGAGAGTTAAAACTTTATTTCCAAAATATGTTCAAATCTTTTCAGTATGTACTAGAAGTTCTGTAAGAAAAACAAAGACAGTTGTACGTTTCACAAATATTTTATCTATTACTACCATTATTTCGTTATCATTAGGTGAAACATATAAATGTCTTTTTTTTTTAGTCAAGCTTATAATTATGGAGTTTCCCCAAGTACTCATGGTTTTCAAGTATTAATTAATTTTTTGATTTTTTTTAAATGTTTGACCCGAGGAAAAAACAGACCGAAATTAGTAAATAAAAATTCCTGCTATTTACAAAAGTATTTTTCGATGGTTCAGTGGTAAATCTATGGACTTACAAAACTATAATCCGGGGATTGATTCCCCCACAAAGAAACAAACTGATGAATAAACTACATATTTTAAAGTATATGTATGTACATTGAACCAAAAAAAAAAGTATAGAAATAATTTTGAAAATATTATATTCACAACCGTCCCAATACGCACGTTCGTCTGGTCCAGTTCAGGTTGTCAAGTCAAACGGGCGCTTGAGAGAGGAACGTGTTTGAGAATGGTACCAGTTTTATTTATATCACATTTGTAACACCACAAAGAAAAAATAATAATCGTATTTCACTAGTTTAGATGTTACATGGACGTCTATTTGTTGAATTTCGCGCAAAGCTACACGAAGGCTATCTGCGCTAGCCAACTCTAATTTAGTACTGATAGACACGAGGAAAGGCAGCGAATCAACATCACCCACCGCTAACTCTTGAGCTACTCTTTACCAAGGAATAGTGCGATTGATCATCACATAATAACGCCCCCTCCTCCTCGGTTTAAAGGGTGTAATAACTACCAGGACATGTCAAGCAAAAAACTTTATTTTTTTTGTCTTGTTATATATTGTTATCATGTTTAGCGCAAAGCTACAGCTAGGTTATCTGCGCTCTGTTCAGCACGGAGAATCTAAACCTGGATTTTAGCGTTGTAAGTCAATAAACTTATCGCAGACATACCGAAGACTGTATGGTCATGCAACATTCTCTGAAGTGCTTTAAGAAAAACACTAAAACAGTTGCTTTTACAGATTAATAAACTAGCAAAAATGCATTCCAACGCTAAATATACTTTATCTACTCTACATTTACGTATTGCACATAAAACACTTTGACAAAAATGTTAAGCGTGTATTAGGTATTCAAGAAATTATTATCGCGTTTTGGAACACTTTCATTACCCCCCCCCCAAAAAAAAACAACAACAACAACAACGTACATCAAGTATAATAGTTAAACGTCACGTTAGTGTAACCTGTATGATGTGTAAAGTTTAGTATACTCTAATCCCTTATAGTGATGGTACATGACGAGACACACATTCGGCATGTAATGCTCTTTGAATACAAGAAGGGAAACAACGCTTTTGTAGCCACAAAGAATATCAAAGAAGTTTATGGAAATG